>NC_141818.1:1080675-1133175 GCF_982586985.1 Callionymus lyra | reverse complement strand
GCGAGGAGGTGGTGGTGGAGCTGGCGGAGAACGGCAAGAAGGCCGTGGTCAACAAGGACGACATCCAGAAGATGAACCCGCCCAAGTTCAGCAAAGTGGAGGACATGGCGGAGCTGACGTGCCTGAACGAGTCCTCGGTTCTGCACAACCTGAAGGATCGCTACTACTCTGGCCTGATCTACGTGAGTACTTCATGAAGAAGAATACTCTCTAATACTTCATGAAGAAGAATACTCTGTAATACTTCATGAAGAAGAATACTCTCTAATACTTCATGAAGAAGAATACTCTGTAATACTTCATGAAGAAGAATACTCTCTAATACTTCATGAAGAAGAATACTCTGTAATACCTCATGAAGAAGAATACTCTCTAATACTTCATGAAGAAGAATACTCTGTAATACTTCATGAAGAAGAATACTCTCTAATACTTCATGAAGAAGAATACTCTCTAATACTTCATGAAGAAGAATACTCTGTAATACTTCATGAAGAAGAATACTCTCTAATACTTCATGAAGAAGAATACTCTCTAATACTTCATGAAGAAGAATACTCTCTAATACTTCATGAAGAAGAATACTCTGTAATACTTCATGAAGACGAATACTCTCTAATACTTCATGAAGAAGAATACTCTCTAATACTTCATGAAGAAGAATACTCTCTAATACTTCATGAAGAAGAATACTCTCTAATCTTTCATGAAGAAGAATACTCTCTAATACTTCATGAAGAAGAATACTCTCTAATACTTCATGAAGAAGAATACTCTCTAATACTTCATGAAGAAGAATACTCTCTAATACTTCATGAAGAAGAATACTCTGTAATACTTCATGAAGAAGAATACTCTCTAATACTTCATGAAGAAGAATACTCTCTAATACTTCATGAAGAAGAATACTCTGTAATACTTCATGAAGAAGAATACTCTCTAATACTTCATGAAGAAGAATACTCTCTAATACTTCATGAAGAAGAATACTCTGTAATACTTCATGAAGAAGAATACTCTCTAATACTTCATGAAGAAGAATACTCTCTAATACTTCATGAAGAAGAATACTCTCTAATACTTCATGAAGAAGAATACTCTCTAATACTTCATGGCTCTTTTTGGGGGAAATGTATTTGATAAAATCCAAGAACAGACATGTGATCTTGAAAGATTAAAATAAAACTAGAGGCAACAACAGAATAATGTTACGTTACATGAAGTGAGAACCTGGTATGTTAACATAACATATGAAGAGTTATTCAGAGAACTATAGCATCAATAACTAACTAGTTTACCAAACCATCCGTGTAACTCCAAATAACTCTTCATCCTCGTGTCACTTTTAAACAACTAACTAACTCCGGAGGTAGAAGATGCTTCCTCTTCTACGTGGAAATGATCAACACAGGCCTAGAGCGCCCTCTGGTGGTTTAGTGTGAGAATAACATGTGAAATGATATAATAATGTGGTAATAATTTCACACATAAGTCGCTCCAGAGTATAAGTCGCGGACAAACTATGAAGAAACTGACACTTATCGTCCGGAAAATACATATACAGTATATATGTATATATATGTATATATACATATATATATGTATATATACATATACAGTATATATATATACATATATATATGTATATATATATACATACGTATATATATATATATATATTGATAGATCCACTAGGATCAAAGAGTTGCAGGTTTATTTCCTTATTTATTGTTGGTATGAAAAGATGTTTCTGTGGATGTTTCACATCAACCTGTGATGAATAGTTTTCTCTTGACTTCACTCACATCAGCATCCAGAGGCTGAACTGTGTGGTCGAGCGAAGATAAATATATACGTGTCGCCCACTTGCATGAGCAGCAGCCGCTCAACACAACTGTGTTCATGCAGTGAAAACATTTAAACCACAGTCTTATCGCGCCTCGATCGCTATAATCGTTAGTATTTGATCACATTTATACAGTATTTGATCACATTTATACAGTATTTGATCACATTTATACAGTATTTGATCACATTTGTTCAGTATTTGATCACATTTATACAGTATTTGATCACATTTATACAGTATTTGATCACATTTGCTCAGTATTTGATCACATTTATACAGTATTTGATCACATTTGTTCAGTATTTGATCACATTTATACAGTATTTGATCACATTTGTTCAGTATTTGATCACATGTGTTCAGTATTTGATCACATTTATACAGTATTTGATCACATTTGTTCAGTATTTGATCACATTTATACAGTATTTGATCACATTTGTTCAGTATTTGATCACATTTATACAGTATTTGATCACATTTGCTCAGTATTTGATCACATTTATACAGTATTTGATCACATTTATACAGTATTTGATCACATTTGTTCAGTATTTGATCACATTTATACAGTATTTGATCACATTTGCTCAGTATTTGATCACATTTATACAGTATTTGATCACATTTATACAGTATTTGATCACATGTGTTCAGTATTTGATCACATTTATACAGTATTTGATCACATTTATACAGTATTTGATCACATTTATACAGTATTTGATCACATTTGTTCAGTATTTGTTACTAATTCTAAGTAGAAGTGAGACATCTAAAGGGTCCACATCTGAGCAGGCCTGGACCTCCTGAGTGGACCGTGTTGGCCTCAGACCGGTTGAGGATCCGTCTAAGAACGTGACTGTGGACCTCGTTCTTGAACCTGGTCTTAAGTTTTTCTGTTGAACTGACCGTCATGCGCCTCCATTTCACATGATTTTTAATCTCCTTTGAAACTTGGTTTGTGGCTCAGAGCTGGTTTCTTTGACTCTTGTGCTCCTCAGACGTTTGGTTCTTTGAAGACGATCCTCGCTGACACTGGCCTGAGACTAACTGTCTGTTTGAGGGGAAAACCCTCTCGTGATATTGAAGGTCCAGTGTGTCCTCGCTGTGACGGTACAAAGGGCCGGAGCTCTGTGTGGATTCTGGTCCAGCGTTCTCCACCGGCTGTTTCTGGACGTTAAGCCGCCGCCGTCACCGCGGCTCGGATGTCTTTGTTAGCGACTAAAATACCAGACGCGACAGTATCGGCAGCGCTGGCTCTTATCTGGGATTCTTTTGTCACTGTTGCAGTGGACGTCACAGGACAGTTAACACTGGTTTCACTGGTTACGATCATGTATGGAGACCGAGTCTCTACTTTAGGACAACGACACTCATAAGAAACTGGACATTTTCACGTTATTTTATGAAAGTAGTTCGACCGAGATCGAACCCTACGGAAGGTTTGATACCAACAATGCTAACGTGTGGAAGTGAACGTGTGGCAGGAAGTTCTAAAGCCCGATTTTCACGAGATAACCTCTGTGTTTTGTAAATGACCTCTTATTTTAAGGATAAGATACGTCTGTAAAATACTCACTTTTACTGACATTACCTAAGGATTCACTTGTAAAAAGCAATCACTGAAAGAGAAAGTTAGTGAAACCAAGCGTTCTTGGTTTAGAGAAGATAAAGTGGACAAGCGTTTATTTTCTTTGGTTTCTCAACTTGACGCTCGACAGCCAGAGCTGCACATAAATGTGCCCCAACATTATTCTGACAGAAGAGACACTGTTACAGTTGTGTTACCGAGTGTATTTGTGCGGGAAACGACGAGGCTGGAACTTAGTTTGTGGTTGTGCAGCGCGCACGCCTTCTTTACTTTCATCATGTGGAACGACAAGAGCTCCATCTACTTCCTTTTCAACCCTTTCAAAATAAAACAGCGGAAGTAAATATGAACACAATGGCGAGTGTCTAGTGTCCGTTACGGTGGAATATATGCAGCATTCAGAATTACAAACACAGACATTCACACGGGTTAAAAAATCAAAGATATTCCCCGTAATGATTACAAATGACCAGAGGTCACCAGGTCATACTTATCCCGTGCAAATCGGACATTACGCTGCATTTTTACAACATCAAAACCGGGATTTTGAATTTGAAAAACCGTCACTGACTTGATTCATGCAAATGTCAAATTCGTGTCACAAGAAGACAAACACGAAAGTTGATCATCCGACCTCACAAATGGTTCAGTGTTGAGACTGTGGTGTTGATGGGACTAGATCTCTCTCAGTCCGGTGAAGAGATGGAGGTTCTATGCAGGCCAGTCGAGACCCTATAATCCCACAAATACCCCCCGTGGCAAAACTAATCCTGTGTGAATGTCTGTGTTTGTAGTTGTGAATGCTGCATATATTCCACTGTAACGCACTTCTAGACACTCGCCATTGTGTTCTTATTTACTTCCGCCGTTTTATTTTGAAGGGGTTGAAAAGGAAGTAGTTGGAGTTCGTTGTCGTTCCACATGATGAAGGTAAAGAAGGCGTGCGCGCTGCACAACCACAAACTAAGTTTCAGCCTCGTTTTTTCCACTCGGTTACACAACTGTAACTTTGTGTCTCTTCTGTAAGAATAATGTTGGGGCACATTTATGTGTTGTTGAGCGTCTGCACAAGTTGAGAAACCAAAGAAAATAAACGCTTGTCCACTTGATCTTCTCTAAACCAAGAACGCTTGGTTTCACTAACTTTCTCGGTTCAGGATGTCAAGCCGAGTCATTGCTTTTCCCTGAAGTCCGTGAGCCGTGCTGGGCGTGAAGAACGGATCCGTCCGTCTGGTCACCGCAGGAGGTCTAACAAATAAGTGTGGCGACAAACCTACATCCTTCCTCTGACATAAACACATATAATGATGTTGGTGTCGACCTCAGTGACCTCTGAATCTTAAATCACCTTCTTCCACGCTGGTGATTCAAAGTCAGACTCAAGACCTTTTAGTCGCTCATTGATACGTGATTCCAATGACCTTAATCCCGGCGAGTGTTGCTGCTCGACGCTCTCCAGCTCAGTGCTCCGGCTGCAGCCGACATGTTGGGATTAAGTCTGTCCCGGTCTGTCGTCTGCGCCGCCGACTTCGCTGATTCGCTCGCCGGGATTAAACTGTTAAGAAGAGTCAGACGCTGCTGCTATTTAAAGGTTCCTCGCTCAAGGTTTTCATTGTCCATTCAAAGACTGATCACCAGAGACATCATGTGTTTTGAAACATTTCTTCTATTAAAAAACACATCTTTTTCTGGGGAATTCCACTGATCTCTGAAATAGATGATTCAATATGAAAGAAGCCAGAGTGTGATCCGCGGGAGGCCAAGGAACAGCCGGAGACGCGACTCGTGAAAATAGATGGAGTTTGATCGCGCGAGGGACAAAAGCACTGGTTGTGTTGAAACAGTCCAACAACAACAGTCGTCCAGGTCAGAGAGGAGCAGGATCTCGATGTTCAGGAGACACGATCCTGTCGAGGATTGATCTGGGTTTTCTTGTTCCTCGACATGTGAAAGATATATGAGAAAAAAATGACTGAAAGAGAAAGTTAGTGTAACCAAGTGTTCTCGGTTTAGAGAAGATAAAGTGGACAAGCGTTCATTTTCTTTGGTTTCTCGAGTCGTGCAGACGCTCAACAACACATAAATGTGCCCCAACATTATTCTGACAGAAGAGACACAAAGTTACAGTTGTGTAACCGAGTGTATTCGTGCGGGAAACAACGAGGCTGAAACTTAGTTTGTGGTTGTGCAGCGCGCACGCCTTCTTTACCTTCGTCATGTGGAACGACAACGAACTCCATCCAAAAACTCAGTCGAACACAAAAATGAATCAATATTTTTGTGGTGGTCCTGCTCTGTCCACAGACGTACTCCGGGCTCTTCTGCGTGGTCATCAACCCGTACAAGAACCTGCCCATCTACTCCGAGAACATCATCGACATGTACCGCGGCAGGAAGAGGCACGAGATGCCGCCGCACATCTACGCCATCTCGGAGTCGGCCTACAGGTGCATGTTGCAAGGTGAGTGTGAAGAGAGGGATCATGGGAGTTTGTGTCAGTGTCGGGCCTGGGGTCAGAGCGAGGGTCAATGATGTGAGCGAGAGGGCGGTCGAGTGAGGGGCGGAGTCACCTTCTGTCGGCGTCACTCTCTCGAACCTGAGCTTCTACGGGTCGTTAGTGTCGTTTCTTCTGCTCCTCGACCCGCCCCGGGTCAAAGTTCAAGATGCACAGTCATGACCAGGATCATGATGAAGCTCTGACCTCAGTCTCATGAACACATGACATTCATCACTATTGTTGTGATCTCTTGTGGATTTAATGAGCGACTGATACAAACCTTATCTGCTGTTTGTTTTGGTGAGAAAGGAGGTTTTTATGTTGAAGATCAGTGACGAGCAGCTGCTGTGGAGCTGTTATCTTGCCACTGATTCATATGATTAGTATTATTGTTATTGTTATTGTTATTGTTATTGTTATTGTTACTGTTATTGTTATTGTTATTGTTATTGTTATTGTTATTGTTACAGTTATTGTTATTGTTACTGTTACTGTTATTATTATTGTTATTGTTACTGTTACTGTTATTGTTATTGTTACTGTTATTGTTATTGTTACTGTTATTGTTATTGTTATTGTTACTGTTATTGTTATTGTTATTGTTATTGTTATTGTTATTGTTATTGTTACTGTTATTATTATTGTTATTGTTATTGTTATTGTTACTGTTATTGTTATTGTTACTGTTATTGTTATTATTATTGTTATTGTTACTGTTATTATTATTGTTATTGTTATTGTTACTGTTATTGTTATTGTAACTGTTATTATTATTGTTATTGTTATTGTTACTGTTATTATTATTGTTATTGTTATTGTTACTGTTATTGTTATTGTTATTGTTATTGTTACTGTTATTATTATTGTTATTGTTACTGTTATTGTTATTGTAACTGTTATTATTATTGTTATTGTTATTGTTACTGTTATTATTATTGTTATTGTTATTGTTACTGTTATTGTTATTGTTATTGTTACTGTTATTGTTATTGTAACTGTTATTATTATTGTTATTGTTATTGTTACTGTTATTATTATTGTTATTGTTATTGTTACTGTTATTGTTATTGTTATTGTTACTGTTATTATTATTGTTATTGTTACTGTTATTATTATTGTTATTGTTATTGTTACTGTTATTGTTATTGTAACTGTTATTATTATTGTTATTGTTATTGTTACTGTTATTATTATTGTTATTGTTATTGTTACTGTTATTGTTATTGTTATTGTTATTGTTATTGTTATTGTTATTGTTATTATTACTGATTAATTGAAGTAAATCCCACCAAACTAACTCCACTTCATTGAAGTTGCTCATCAGGAAGTAAAGTCATATTATTGTAAAGTTCAAAGGCTCAGAAAACACTTAAATATCCTGATGTGTCGTGATATTGTATCGATGTTCAGTGATGGAACAATACTACACACATGTCCTCGTTACTACAGTATCACTATATATATCTCTATATATCACTTCATGTGCTGTCGTTGCTGGTGTATAGTGATAAACATCAACACATTCTTGTAATTACTCACCATAGTAATAACATATTTCAATGTCAGTGATATTGTTATTAAAGTGTCGTTAATATTTAGCCTCGTTCTCTTGGTTCTGATTGGACGATCAAATGATCAATAATGTGATCAGATCGTTCAGTCATGAATGTGTAAGAAAGTGTCGACAGTTTCCATGACGACCGTCCGGCTGTGTTTTCTCTGCGACACATTCCTTCACCTCAGCGGCGACCTCTGACCTCACATTCAAGTGCTTTGATCGACACAATAACGGCTCGTCAGGAAGTGATTATTGATCATAGATCCACTGTTTGATCGACACATTAACGGCTCGTCAGGAAGTGATTATTGAACATAGATCCACTGTTTGATCGACACAATAACGGCTCGTCAGGAAGTGATTATTGATCATAGATCCACTGTTTGATCGACACAATAACGGCTCGTCAGGAAGTGATTATTGAACATAGATCCACTGTTTGATCGACACAATAACGGCTCGTCAGGAAGTGATTATTGATCATAGATCCACTGATTGATCGACACAATAACTGCTCGTCAGGAAGTGATTATTGATCATAGATCCACTGTTTGATCGACACAATAACGGCTCGTCAGGAAGTGATTATTGAACATAGATCCACTGTTTGATCGACACAATAACGGCTCGTCAGGAAGTGATTATTGATCATAGATCCACTGTTTGATCGACACAATAACGGCTCGTCAGGAAGTGATTATTGATCATAGATCCACTGATTGATCGACACAATAACGGCTCGTCAGGAAGTGATTATTGATCATAGATCCACTGATTGATCGACACAATAACGGCTCGTCAGGAAGTGATTATTGATCATAGATCCACTGATTGATCGACACAATAACGGCTCGTCAGGAAGTGATTATTGATCATAGATCCACTGTTTGATGACACAATAACGGCTCGTCAGGAAGTGATTATTGATCATAGATCCACTGTTTGATCGACACAATAACGGCTCGTCAGGAAGTGATTATTGATCATAGATCCACTGATTGATCGACACAATAACGGCTCGTCAGGAAGTGATTATTGATCATAGATCCACTGATTGATCGACACAATAACGGCTCGTCAGGAAGTGATTATTGATCATAGATCCACTGTTTGATCGACACAATAACGGCTCGTCAGGAAGTGATTATTGATCATAGATCCACTGATTGATCGACACAATAACGGCTCGTCAGGAAGTGATTATTGATCATAGATCCACTGTTTGATCGACACAATAACGGCTCGTCAGGAAGTGATTATTGATCATAGATCCACTGTTTGATCGACACAATAACGGCTCGTCAGGAAGTGATTATTGATCATAGATCCACTGTTTGATCGACACAATAACGGCTCGTCAGGAAGTGATTATTGATCATAGATCCACTGTTTGATCGACACAATAACGGCTCGTCAGGAAGTGATTATTGATCATAGATCCACTGTTTGATCGACACAATAACGGCTCGTCAGGAAGTGATTATTGATCATAGATCCACTGTTTGATCGACACAATAACGGCTCATCGGGAAGTGATTATTGATCATAGATCCACTGTTTGTGACACTTGAACCTGGAGTACAGTATCTGAAGATATACTACTAGATATAATATCGTTGTATCGTGATCGTTACATCAGCTACTTTCAAGTACACACCAGTACTCATGTGTAAGAGAGTATTACGTCATGATACTGTTTAGATAATATTAAAAATATATTGTTGTTCTTATCGTGCGTAGAATAATTCTTATGTTATATGAACTTTCAGTTGTGAGTCAGTAACACAACTAATCATGTGAATCTTCTGATGAACATGCTTTGATGAATCAAACCCTCACCTCAACACACACACACACACACACACACACACACACACACACACACACTCTTTCATCCTCGGCGTCTGACGTTCTCTCACTCTTTCCTCCACAGACCGAGAGGATCAGTCGATCCTGTGCACGTAAGTGTTGCTGCTTCACCGACTGTGACTCGAAACAAACGCCAGAGACATCAGGACTGATAAGAAAACCATCGACTCGACAGAAATAGAGCCCAGAATAGACGTGAAGACTTTATTTTAGTCCGACGCACTTTTCACTGCATCACAGAACAACTTTCTTCACCTGACGAGTGTGTGTTTGTGTGTGTGTGTGTGTGTGTGTGTGTGTGTGTGTGTGTGTGTGTGTGTGTGTGTGTGTGTGTGTGTGTGTGTGTGTGTGTGTGTGTGTGTGTGTGTGTGTGTGTGTGTGTGTGTGTGTGCAGAGGCGAGTCGGGCGCAGGAAAGACGGAAAACACCAAGAAGGTGATCCAGTATCTCGCTCACGTGGCTTCTTCTCACAAGGGACGCAAAGACCACAACATCCCTGTGAGTGTGTTCTCGTGTGTGTCATGTTTGTTGTGTGTATTTGTGTTGTCGAACAAATAAACATCTAAATTAAACACAACGTTTAATGAAGGCATTAATAATATTGTTATTATTATTGTTATTATTATTGTTATTATTATTGTTATTGTTATGAATATTATTCTTACTTTTAATATGTATTATTAATCCTGATTAATTGAAGCAAATCCCACCAAACTAAGTCTACTTTATTGAAGTTGCTCATTAGGAAGTAAAGTCATCGTTTTCTAGCATTAGTTTGTTCAGTTTTCGTGTTTTAAAATAACGACATTAATACTTTTATAAGTATTTATCTGTTCATCTCGTCTCATTCATTCTCAATTAAATATATTTCATATGCTTCAGCTGCTCCTTATATGTACTTTTATATTTGACACAATATTTACTTGATACTTTTGGATGCTATAATAAATGTCACTTTGTCAGAATCTAACATTTTTCATGTTTTTATTAACAGCCAGAATCTCCGAAACCAATGAAGCTGCAGGCAAGTCAACGATTTCTTCTACACGCTTTCTTTTATCCTCAGAAAGTCAAAGTTTGATCATCGTGGTTTCATCGTCAAATAACTGTGTTTTGTTGTGTTGTGTCGCCTCATCTTTCTGTTGTGCGTCGTTCCTCTGGCAGTATTTATGTCATACTTGAGTTCGAAGTAACTTATCGACACAGGAGTAACTGTGCAGACACGTTCAGTGATCCAGGTGATCAGGTGATCCAGGTGATCAGGTGATCAGGTGATCCAGGTGATCAGGTGATCAGGTGATCAGGTGATCAGGTGATCCAGGTGATCAGGTGATCAGGTGATCCAGGTGATCCAGGATCCCTTTGACTGGTCGAGCCGACTTGAAATGATCATGACGTTTGTTTATTTTCTCACAATAACCATCAAATTGAATTTCCCCGTATCTACAGAGCGGAGCCCTGTTTTATGTGAGTAGATAGTAGCTTTTCTTTTTACCTTCCCCGCCTCACCTGAGAGGTTCTCACTTCACGCACCGACAACTCTTCCACGCCGACACCTGCACTTTTCTTCTTCTTCTTCTTCTTCTTCTTCTGCTCGTTCTGTTCGTTTCTCTCGCTCAAAGTTTAGATCAATCGTTGCTTCGTTTGGATTGAGATACTCGCCGTATCCTCTCGTCCTCAGTCATCATTCTTCCTATAGCTGTGGAGGACGTAGTGACTGCTGCCACCTAGAGGCCGGAGGTTTAATTGAACAACAATTGGATTCAGTGCCGAATATCATGAAAAACAATCCTGCACTCACACAATCTGTGTATCGATACTTTCGAGTGTTTTCTTTAGGTAAACAGTAAAAAGAAGCGTCTAAAGATGAACAGATTAAAGGTAGAATTGTTAACAAGCGGCGTTTAAGCTCCTGAAGCTCATGTTGTCACTTCGAGGTCACGTTTAGCAACAGGAAAGTCTTGAGCTCTTGGTTTCTAAAGCCGAGGTTTGCTTTGATATACGAGCTCGACGTGGCTTTTAATCGCAGGCTTTGTGTCAAACGAGGATTCAAAGTGTATGTTTCTGCTGAAAGTACTCGTTCATCGGGGCTCGCGTCGCAGAGGCAGCAGCTCCGGCGTCGTCTAGATGGTCTTCGTTCTTTGTCCTCATCCTTCCTCTCTTTTCCTGACACGTTCTTTAAGTTCTTAAGCTCTCAAGGAAAACTTTATACTTCATATGTTTGGCATGTTTACTGTCATTGGTTTGAAGAGGCGACACTCGATTCGAGGTTCGTTCGTCTGCATGTTTTCAAACTCTTTCCTTCGTTTCTCTCCATCACTCTGACGTCACACCTTCACTTCCAGGGCGAGCTGGAGCGACAGCTCCTTCAAGCCAACCCCATCCTGGAATCCTTCGGGAACGCCAAGACCGTGAAGAACGACAACTCGTCGCGATTCGTGAGTCATTTTTTTCTTTCTCGCGAGAGTCGAGTTTCCGATGTAAAACCTTCTGGCTCGTCTCCGCAGGGGAAGTTCATCCGCGTCAACTTCGACGTCACCGGATACATCGTCGGCGCCAACATTGAGACTTGTATCCGACACGACGTTCTAGTTTTCGTGAGATATTTGTTTGCCGTTGATTTCCTGAAGCGAGCGATCAGACCTGCTGGAGAAGTCCAGAGCCATCCGTCAAGCCAAAGACGAGCGAACCTTCCACATCTTCTACCAACTACTGGCCGGAGCTGGCGAGCACCTCAGATGTACGGCCGAAGATATTTTACGTTCTATATATTATCAGCTCTTTTGTTTGGAATCTTCTACTGGTGTCGAGGCGTCGCACACTGACTCACTTTTGATGGATTGTAACGACTTCAACTGAAGTCTTAATACATTTACCATATTTTCTGGACTATTAGACACTGGATTATAAGACGCACCTTCAATGTTTGGCCTCCTTTAGAAGTGTTTTCATAAATACTTTGCACCGGATTATAAGGCGCATAGAATAAAAGATACAAACGTTGGACTGAGGTTGTGTTATCATCCACTAGATAAAGCTGAGCTAAAGGGAACGTCAACAAAACAGATAAAGTCAAACTTTATTAAGCGTCTGACAACTTTGTTCACTCCCATGGTAACGATGTTCAAATGATGTTTAAAAGGCTTCAAGCAGCAGCGCATGAGACTGTGTTTCGAGCAGACAAATGTTGAGCAGCAGAGAAGTTGAGCGCGTGTATGACGGCTAGAGCGCACGTGTATGACTGGTTGACCAAGACACACCAAGGCACACTCGCTCAAACCGATTGCAGTAATCTTACTCCATAGCCGTCCTCCAAGTTGTGACGTGCATCGTTAATCCCACGCCGTGATGACGCAATCACATAACTCCGCCCACGGCGTGTCGGCTCAGAGTCATTAATGTGTTTGTAAACAAGTCACCACCCGGTAATGTTCATATATAAGACGCACTGTTGTTTTTTGAGAAAATGAAAGGCTTTTAAGTGCACCTTATAGTGCGGAAAATACGGTAAAGCATGTCAATGTTCTGACCATCGGGTCATGCAAGTCAAACCGAGAACGTTGTCACATGTGTTTAAATGTATAAAGTGAAGTATAACCTTGACCTTCAGTTCAAACAACATCTAACTCCTTCAACATGTAAACTTGTCTCCTCAGCCGACCTGCTCCTGGAAGGTTTCAACAACTATCGCTTCCTGTCCAATGGCAACATTCCCATCCCGGGCCAGCAGGACAAGGACAATTTCCAGGAGACCATGGATGCCATGAACATCATGAGCTTCTCCCACGAGGAGATCCTGGGTAAGAATCTGTCCACACGTTTAGAAGAGAAGGAACAACAAACAGTGGTGAGGAAAGAGTAGAGAAGAACATGACCAAAGATCCTGGATCTCGTGGATCTCTCCATGACCCGGAGGTGCTGAGAAAAAGAGAACAACTTAGAAGATGAGATTCTTCTGATGGAAGATCTGTTGTTTCTCCTGCAGCCATGTTGAAGGTGGTGTCATCCGTGCTGCAGTTCGGAAACATCGTCTTCAAGAAGGAGAGGAACACGGACCAGGCGTCCATGCCCGACAACACCGGTGAGTCTCGTCAACGTCCTCCTCGACTGACGCTCTTGAGGTCGGGTCCCAGGAAGTCCAGCCTCAAGAGTCGGAGAAGAAAGTTCTTTCAGAAGCTTCAAGAATAGAATCAGGAGGAGCAAGAACATGTTCTGACTCACGCCTGGACGTTCATGTCTTCGATGGTGTTAATCAACGTTTGTAGATGTTGTCGAGGATGATTCAACACATATCCTCAGAGAAGTTTCACATGTTTCAACGTCTGCCAGATGAAGGTCAAAGGTCACAGGTCACCTCCCACAGTGTTCTCTTCTCCTCCATGTTTCTGCTTCTCCATCCAACCCACGTGTGAGAAGAAATCATCACAAGAACCTGATTTATTGAGTGAAAACACACAATGTTACAACAGTTACACACTGTGTGTTTCTAAGGATGGACTCTTGAATCATATTTTCTCTACATGTCTTTGTTCATATTCAGTGTTTCATGGTCTGGTCTTCTTCTCCTGCAGCGGCTCAGAAGCTGTGTCACCTCCAGGGCATGAACGTGATGGAGTTCACCAGAGCCATCCTGTCGCCCCGGATCAAAGTGGGTCGAGACTACGTCCAGAAGGCCCAGACCAAAGAGCAGGTGATCCTCCACATGTTTTCATCGAGAATCCACCTGTTTTGAGCTTTATTTTCTCCTACTGTTTGGTCTTAAATGTAATATTATATGTATATTATATATAAGTTAATTATAGTAAAGAAATACTTTATGTTTCTTAAAAATATCTTTTACACAATTTTCAACTATAATCCAACAATTTTCAACTATAATCCAACAATTTTCAACTATAATCAAACAATTTTCAACTATAATCCAACAATTCTCAACTATAATCCAACAATTTTCAACTATAATCAAACAATTTTCAACTATAATCAAACAATTTTCATGGTTGATCTTCAGGCTGACTTCGCGGTGGAGGCTCTGGCTAAAGCCACGTACGAGCGTCTCTTCCGTTGGCTCGTCCATCGCATCAACAGAGCTCTGGACCGAACCAAACGTCAAGGAGCTTCTTTCATCGGCATCCTGGACATCGCCGGCTTCGAGATCTTTCTGGTGAGACTCGTCTTTCTGGCGTCGGCTCCGAAAAGACGTCCCTGTGTTTCTTCCTCGCAGCTGAACTCCTTCGAGCAGCTCTGCATCAACTTCACCAACGAGAAGCTGCAGCAGCTCTTCAACCACACCATGTTCGTGCTGGAGCAGGAGGAGTACCAGAGGGAGGGCATCGAGTGGAGCTTCATCGACTTCGGCCTGGACCTGCAGCCCTGCATCGACCTCATCGAGAGGCCCGTGAGTGTCCACGTGTCTCCAGATCATGGTCTGGTTTCAAACGCTCTCGTGTCTCAGGCGAACCCTCCTGGAGTCTTGGCGCTGCTGGACGAGGAGTGTTGGTTCCCGAAAGCCACGGACAGAACTTTTGTGGACAAACTGAGTCAGGAGCAGGGAAGTCACACCAAGTTCCAGAGACCTCGTCAGCTCAAGGATAAAGCCGACTTCTGCATCATCCACTACGCTGGAAAGGTTCTTCATCTTCCTTTATCTTCAACAACAAACTAGAACCAAGACTGTTCTAAAGCAAATTTTCAACTGTAATCCAACAATTTTCAACTATAATCCAACAATTTTCAACTAAAATCAAACAATTTTCAACTATAATCCAACAATTTTCAACTATAATCAAACAATTTTCAACTAAAATCAAACAATTTTCAACTATAATCCAACAATTTTCAACTATAATCAAACAATTTTCAACTATAATCAAACAATTTTCAACTATAATCCAACAATTTTCAACTATGATCAAACAATTTTCAACTATAATACAATAATTTTCAACTATAATCAAACAATTTTCAACTGTAATCAAACAATTTTCAACTATAATCCAACAATTTTCAACTATAATCAAACAATTTTCAACTATAATCAAACAATTTTCAACTGTAATCAAACAATTTTCAACTATAATCAAACAATTTTCAACTATAATCAAACAATTTTCAACTATAATCCAACAATTTTCAACTATAATCAAACAATTTTCAACTGTAATCAAACAATTTTCAACTATAATCCAACAATTTTCAACTATTATCAAACAATTTTCAACTATAATCCAACAATTTTCAACTATAATCAAACAATTTTCAACTGTAATCAAACAATTTTCAACTGTAATCAGACAATTTTCAACTATAATCCAACAATTTCAACTATAATCAATCAATTTTCAACTATAATCAAACAATTTTCAACTATAATCCAACAATTTCAACTATAATCAATCAATTTTCAACTATAATCAAACAATTTTCAACTGTAATCAAACAAAGGCAAAAACAGGGGCTCAGAAAACTCGGCGTCAAGGGGCAGAAACAGATCGTAAAACCACAAAAGGCAGGAATGGAGTCTTGGTCGGGACAAGGTAAGGAGACAGGGTAGGAAGCAGGAATACTCAACGGCAGGGCTCTGGTTACTGGGAAATGGTGACAACAAGACAAAGGACGTGACAGAGAGTGGGGGCTTAATAACACAGGGGAACAATCAGCAGCAGCTGGGGGCGGGACTAACTAGACACGGCTGGGAACAATTACTACTCAGACAGGGGGGAAGTAAGACTAGCACAGACACAGAAGGGAGCTGATTTCACAATCAAACCGGAAACACGAGGAGGAACATGTAGACTCAGGACAGTGCCTCCCTCTCAATGGACCGCCTCCGACGGACCTAGGCCAGCCGGACCACCCAAAGACAGGAGGACATGGGAGACGAGACAAAACTGATAAGACCAAGACTGCGAAACAAACCGACAAGAACAGGCAACAAAACCCAACATGAAAATACCACAAGACCGACAAGGCCAGAAACACGACATAGGGGCAACAGAGCTCTGGACGGAACCAAGCGTCAAGGAGCTTCTTTCATCGGCATAGCCATAGGCAGTCCGTTCGAGGCGCAGGTCAAAGAGTTATGGGAATACTCCACCCAGGTCAGGTCCTTGGCCCAGGCGGGGGGGAACGGGAAACCAGGCAGCGCAGTGAGGTCTCCAGGTACTGGTCTACCCGTTCGGTCTATCCATTGCTCTGGGGGTGGTACTCCGAGGACAGGCTGGGGTGAGCATCGATGAGGCAACAGAACTCGGCCCAGAACCGGGAAGAAAACGGTCCGAGACGATGTCCCTCGGGAGGCTGCGAGTCAGAGGTCAGGGCACAGAGGGGAGAACAGATGGAGCTAAAACTTCTAATGAATCTCCGGTAAAAGTTCTCAAAAAACGTTGGAGCGCCTTTCGTGATTCGGGAGTGGGCTAGTCAGCGACTGTCTGAACCTTAGCCGGGTCCATGGCTATCCTACCGGGACTAATAACGTAACCTAGGAAGAAGACGGTCGTAGCATTAAACTCACACTTCTCAGCTTTGACGAACAGTTGGTTGGCTAATAGCTTCTCTAACACTAAATGTACGTGATGGTGATGTGACTGTTTGTCTGGCTAAAAAATGAGAATGTCGTCTAAATAAACAAAAACAAACCGATTAAGATATTCTCTCAGGACATCGTTAATGAGGCTTTGAAACACTGCGGGGGTGTTTGTGAGACCGAAAGGCATTACCAAATACTCGTAGTTGCCAGAGTGTGTGTTAAATGCGGTCTTCCATTCATCCCCTTGGCGGATTCTAACTAAGTGGTATGCATTACGCAGGTCCAGCTTGATAAAAATGGTTGTTCCTTTGAGCATCTCAAACGCTGAAACAATTAGTGGTAAGGGGTAACGATTCTTAGCCCTAATGTCATTTAGTGAGCGATAATCAATGTATGGGCGCAGGGAGCCGTCCTTCTTACCGACAAAAAAGAAGCCAGCCCCAGCCGGGGATGAGCAGGGGTGGATTATCCCTGCAGCCAGAGATTCCGAGATGTAACGGTACATGGTATCAGTTTCGGGGCGAGACAAGGAGTAAAGCAACCACACTGGGGATGGGAACCTGGCAATAACTCAATGGCGCAATCATAAGAGCGATGAGGAGGAAGACTTACGGCACGGGCCTTATTAAAAACCTCACCCACATCGTGGTACATAGACGGAACCGACGATAATTCCGCAGATGTGGTGGAAGGTACCGGAGAGAAGCTACACCTAATGGGGGCACAGGGTGGAAGTGTTCCTCGCCGTCTGCTCCTGGTGTGTACGTGGAGCGTCGGGAAGAGGACTCTCTGCTGGTTTCATCGGGGTCTTGTTGTTCTTGTACGCTGGGGAACGGAGAAACCCAGGCGCAGAGGTAATTGCTGAAACTTTGTTTTATTCAATGGGGAAGGCAGAGGCGTAGTCGGACAGTCCAGGAATCGTCATCAAAAGGCAAAAACAGGGGCTCAGAAAACTCAAGGCGTCAAGGGGCAGAAACAGATCGAAAAACCACAAAAGGGTGGAATGGAGTCTTGGCCGGGACAAGGTAAGGAGACAGGGTAGGAAGCAGGAATACTCAATGGCAGGGCTCTGGTTACTGGGAAATGGTGACAACAAGACAATGGACGTGACAGAGAGTGGGGGCTTAAGAACACAGGGGAGCAATCAGCAGTAGCTGGGGGCGGGACTAACTAGACACAGCTGGGAACATTACTACTCAGACCGAGGGAAGTAAGACTAGCACAGACACAGAAGGGAGCTGATTTCACAATAAAACCGGAAACACGAGGAGGAACATGTAGAATCATGACATAATCAAACAATTTTCAACTATAATCAAACAATTTTCAACTATAATCAAACAATTTTCAACTATAAACAAACAATTTTCAACTGTAATCAAACAATTTTCAACTATAATCAAACAATTTTCAACTTTAATCAAACAATTTTCAACTTTAATCCAACAATGTTCACGTAGGTCATGTGATCGTTCATGTGTGTGTGTTTTAAATTAGTGTTTCTTCTACAACAAACGCACACGTGGAGGTCATAGAAGGTGTTTTTCCTGCAGGTGGACTACAAAGCTGACGAGTGGCTGATGAAGAACATGGATCCTCTCAACGACAACGTAGCCACACTCTTGCATCAGTCGACTGACAAGTTCGTGGCCGAGCTGTGGAAAGACGGTGAGTGTCTTCTCAACAATCCTGGTCCTCACCAACAGCCAGGCTTCTGTTAACGTCCTGCTCTCCTTCTGTGTTGTAGACATTCAGAGCATTCAAAGGGCTTCATTCTATGACAATGTCACTAGTGTGGACGAGCCAGGTGAACCCGTAGAGTGAGGCAGACCTGGGCTCGAATCAAGTCTCTCTGAGACACTAGAACCTTCATGTCCGAGCAGATATTTTGGCCCAGATCTGATGTTTGTTTCATGCTTCATCTGCTTCCAGGCTGCATGGCTGCGTGTCTCAGCCCTGAGCAGTAGAACCAGAGCTGTAGTGTGTCCATGACACGTCGTCTAGAGGTTCTTCTAGTGCTTGTGTGTCCGTGACACGTCGTCTAGAGGTTCTTCTAGTGCTTGTGTGTCCGTGACACGTCGTCTAGAGGTTCTTCTAGTGCTTGTGTGTCCGTGACACGTCGTCTAGAGGTTCTTCTAGTGCTTGTGTGTCCGTGACACGTCGTCTAGAGGTTCTTCTAGTGCTTGTGTGTCTGTGACACGTCGTCTAGAGGTTCTTCTAGTGCTTGTGTGTCCGTGACACGTCGTCTAGAGGTTCTTCTAGTGCTTGTGTGTCCGTGACACGTCGTCTAGAGGTTCTTCTAGTGCTTGTGTGTCCGTGACACGTCGTCTAGAGGTTCTTCTAGTGCTTGTGTGTCCATGACACGTCGTCTAGAGGTTCTTCTAGTGCTTGTGTGTCCGTGACACGTCGTCTAGAGGTTCTTCTAGTGCTTGTGTGTCCATGACACGTCGTCTAGAGGTTCTTCTAGTGCTTGTGTGTCCGTGACACGTCGTCTAGAGGTTCTTCTAGTGCTTGTGTGTCCGTGACACGTCGTCTAGAGGTTCTTCTAGTGCTTGTGTGTCCGTGACACGTCGTCTAGAGGTTCTTCTAGTGCTTGTGTGTCCGTGACACGTCGTCTAGAGGTTCTTCTAGTGCTTGTGTGTCCATGTGATCGCAGAAACACACACACGCACACACACACACACACATGCATGTCACCGTCTCACTGGTGAACCTGCTCATGAGCATCTTTAGACCCTTCGAGCCTGAAGATCTTTAATCATCTTCACACTGAGTCTCACTCATCAGACGAGTCTCCTATTTGTTCATGTTTTTTTAAACATGTATTAGAACAAAGTGATGGATGGATGGATGGATGGATGGATGGATGGATGGATGGATGGATGGATGGATGGATGGATGGAAGGATGATGGATGGATGGATGGATGGATGGATGGATGGATGGATGGATGGATGGAAGGATGATGGATCGATCGATGGATGGATGGTAGGAAGGATGGAAGGATGGATGGATGGATGGATGGATGGATGGATAGAAGGAAGGATGATGGATGATAGATGGATGGATAGATGGGTGGATGGAAGGATGGATGGATAGAAGGAAGGATGATGGATCGATCGATGGATGGATGGTAGGAAGGAGGGAAGGATGGAAGGATGGATGGATAGAAGGAAGGATGATGGATGGAAGGATGGATGGAAGGATGATGGATGTATGATGATGGACGGATGGATGGATGGATGGATTGACGGGTGGATGGATGGATGGATGGATGGACGGATGGATGGATGGAAGGAAGGATGATTGATAGAAGGAAGGATGATGGATGGATGGATGAAAGGATGGATGATGGATGTATTATGTGATGGAAGGATGGATGATGGATGTATGATGATGGATGGATGGATGGATGGATGGAAGGATGGATGATGGATGGATGGATGGATGGATGGATGATGGAATGATGGATGATGGATGTATGATGATGGACGGATGGATTGATGGATGATGGATGATGGATGATGGATGATGGATGGATGGATAGATGGAAGGATGGATGGATGGATGGATGGATGGATAGAAGGAAGGATGATGGATAGAAGGAAGGATGATGGATAGAAGGAAGGATGGATGGATAGAAGGAAGGATGATGGATGGATGGATGGATGGATGGATAGAAGGAAGGATGATGGATGGATGGATGGATGGATAGAAGGAAGGATGATGGATTGATCGATGGATGGATGGATAAAACTTTATTGATAACATTCCAACATGATTTTAGTTCATTCTTCAACAAACACACACACATACATACATATATAAACACAATATAATGCTGACACACATGTTCTCTCACGATGATCTCCATGAATGAGACTCAGTGTCATGTGACTCGAGAACATTGAACCAGGAAATAACAAAAACATCAAACATTTCTTCGATTGTATGTGATTTAAAGTGATAGTTCACCTAAAAACAATGTACCTGAAGTACAACATGAATACAGTGCAGTTATAGTATAGTATAGTATAGTATAGTGTAGTATAGTATAGTATAGTGTAGTTAAGTATAGTATAGTGTAGTGTAGTGTAGTATAGTATAGTGTAGTAAAGTATAGTATAGTGTAGTGTAGTGTAGTGTAGTGTAGTATAGTATAGTATAGTATAGTATAGTATAGTGTAGTATAGTATAGTGTAGTAAAGTGTAGTCTAGTGTAGTATAGTATAGTATAGTATAGTATAGTGTAGTGTAGTGTAGTGTAGTGTAGTATAGTATAGTATAGTATAGTATAGTATAGTATAGTATAGTATAGTATAGTATAGTATAGTATAGTATAGAATAGTATAGTATAGTATAGTATAGTATAGTATAGTGTAGTGTAGTGTAGTGTAGTGTAGTGTAGTGTAGTGTAGTGTACTGTACTGTAGTGTAGTGTAGTGTAGTGTAGTGTAGTGTAGTGTAGTGTAGTGTAGTGTAGTGTAGTGTAGTGTAGTGTAGTATAGTATAGTATAGTATAGTATAGTATAGTATAGTATAGTATAGTATAGTATAGTATAGTATAGTATAGTATAGTGTAGTGTAGTGTAGTGTAGTGTAGTGTAGTGTAGTGTAGTGTAGTGTAGTGTAGTATCAGTACAACTATGACTCACAGGGTAATGTTACAGTCACTCATGGTTTGTCACTATGTTTGTTCTTATTAACCACGCCCACTCTTCTGTGATTGGTCCAACGTGGAGCAACTTTAAAAAGTAATAAGTGAAAAACATGGTCATGATGAGAAGTTACTGCGTCTTTAAGAACATTCACTACATGACACCAGAGTTGATACTAGTTGATGTTTAATGACACCAGAGTTGATACTAGTTGATGTTTAATGACACCAGAGTTGATACTAGTTGATGTTTAATGACACCAGAGTTGATACTAGTTGATGTTTAATGACACCAGAGTTGGTACTAGTTGATGTTTAATGACACCAGAGTTGATACTAGTTGATGTTTAATGACACCAGAGTTGATACTAGTTGATGTTTAATGACACCAGAGTCGGTACTAGTTGATGTTTAATGACACCAGAGTTGATACTAGTTGATGTTTAATGACACCAGAGTTGATACTAGTTGATGTTTAATGACACCAGAGTTGATACTAGTTGATGTTTAATGACACCAGAGTTGATACTAGTTGATGTTTAATGACACTAGAGTTGATACTAGTTGATGTTTAATGACACCAGAGTTGATACTAGTTGATGTTTAATGACACCAGAGTTGATACTAGTTGATGTTTAATGACACCAGAGTTGATACTAGTTGATGTTTAATGACACCAGAGTTGATACTAGTTGATGTTTAATGACACCAGAATTGATACTAGTTGATGTTTAATGACACCAGAGTTGATACTAGTTGATGTTTAATGACATCAGAGTTGATACTAGTTGATGTTTAATGACACCAGAATTGATACTAGTTGATGTTTAATGACACCAGAGTTGATACTAGTTGATGTTTAATGACACCAGAGTTGATACTAGTTGATATTTAATGACACCAGAGTTGATACTAGTTGATGTTTAATGACACCAGAATTGATACTAGTTGATGTTTAATGACACCAGAGTTGATACTAGTTGATGTTTAATGACACTAGAGTTGATACTAGTTGATGTTTAATGACACCAGAGTTGATACTAGTTGATGTTTAATGACACTAGAGTTGATACTAGTTGATGTTTAATGACACCAGAGTTGATACTAGTTGATGTTTAATGACACCAGAGTTGATACTAGTTGATGTTTAATGACACCAGAGTTGATACTAGTTGATGTTTAATGACACCAGAGTTGATACTAGTTGATGTTTAATGACACCAGAGTTGATACTAGTTGATGTTTAATGACACCAGAGTTGATACTAGTTGATATTTAATGACACCAGAGTTGATACTAGTTGATGTTTAATGACACCAGAGTTGATACTAGTTGATGTTTAATGACACCAGAGTTGATACTAGTTGATGTTTAATGACACCAGAGTTGGTACTAGTTGATGTTTAATGACACCAGAATTGATACTAGTTGATGTTTAATGACACCAGAGTTGATACTAGTTGATGTTTAATGACACCAGAGTTGATACTAGTTGATGTTTAATGACACCAGAGTTGATACTAGTTGATGTTTAATGACACCAGAGTTGATACTAGTTGATGTTTAATGACACCAGAATTGATACTAGTTGATGTTTAATGACACCAGAGTTGATACTAGTTGATGTTTAATGACATCAGAGTTGATACTAGTTGATGTTTAATGACACCAGAATTGATACTAGTTGATGTTTAATGACACCAGAGTTGATACTAGTTGATGTTTAATGACACCAGAGTTGATACTAGTTGATATTTAATGACACCAGAGTTGATACTAGTTGATGTTTAATGACACCAGAATTGATACTAGTTGATGTTTAATGACACCAGAGTTGATACTAGTTGATGTTTAATGACACTAGAGTTGATACTAGTTGATGTTTAATGACACCAGAGTTGATACTAGTTGATGTTTAATGACACTAGAGTTGATACTAGTTGATGTTTAATGACACCAGAGTTGATACTAGTTGATGTTTAATGACACCAGAGTTGATACTAGTTGATGTTTAATGACACCAGAGTTGATACTAGTTGATGTTTAATGACACCAGAGTTGATACTAGTTGATGTTTAATGACACCAGAGTTGATACTAGTTGATGTTTAATGACACCAGAGTTGATACTAGTTGATATTTAATGACACCAGAGTTGATACTAGTTGATGTTTAATGACACCAGAGTTGATACTAGTTGATGTTTAATGACACCAGAGTTGATACTAGTTGATGTTTAATGACACCAGAGTTGGTACTAGTTGATGTTTAATGACACCAGAATTGATACTAGTTGATGTTTAATGACACCAGAGTTGATACTAGTTGATGTTTAATGACACTAGAGTTGATACTAGTTGATGTTTAATGACACCAGAGTTGATACTAGTTGATGTTTAATGACACTAGAGTTGATACTAGTTGATGTTTAATGACACCAGAGTTGATACTAGTTGATGTTTAATGACACCAGAGTTGATACTAGTTGATGTTTAATGACACCAGAGTAGATACTAGTTGATGTTTAATGACACCAGAGTTAATACTAGTTGATGTTTAATGACACCAGAGTAGATACTAGTTGATGTTTAATGACACCAGAGTTGATACTAGTTGATGTTTAATGACACCAGAGTTGATACTAGTTGATGTTTAATGACACCAGAGTTGATACTAGTTGATGTTTAATGACACCAGAGTTGATACTAGTTGATGTTTAATGACACCAGAGTCGGTACTAGTTGATGTTTAATGACACCAGAGTTGATACTAGTTGATGTTTAATGACACCAGAGTTGATACTAGTTGATGTTTAATGACACCAGAGTTGATACTAGTTGATGTTTAATGACACCAGAGTTGGTACTAGTTGATGTTTAATGACACCAGAGTTGATACTAGTTGATGTTTAATGACACCAGAGTTGATACTAGTTGATGTTTAATGACACCAGAGTCGGTACTAGTTGATGTTTAATGACACCAGAGTTGATACTAGTTGATGTTTAATGACACCAGAGTTGATACTAGTTGATGTTTAATGACACCAGAGTTGATACTAGTTGATGTTTAATGACACCAGAGTTGATACTAGTTGATGTTTAATGACACTAGAGTTGATACTAGTTGATGTTTAATGACACCAGAGTTGATACTAGTTGATGTTTAATGACACCAGAGTTGATACTAGTTGATGTTTAATGACACCAGAGTTGATACTAGTTGATGTTTAATGACACCAGAGTTGATACTAGTTGATGTTTAATGACACCAGAGTTGATACTAGTTGATGTTTAATGACACCAGAATTGATACTAGTTGATGTTTAATGACACCAGAGTTGATACTAGTTGATGTTTAATGACATCAGAGTTGATACTAGTTGATGTTTAATGACACCAGAATTGATACTAGTTGATGTTTAATGACACCAGAGTTGATACTAGTTGATGTTTAATGACACCAGAGTTGATACTAGTTGATATTTAATGACACCAGAGTTGATACTAGTTGATGTTTAATGACACCAGAATTGATACTAGTTGATGTTTAATGACACCAGAGTTGATACTAGTTGATGTTTAATGACACTAGAGTTGATACTAGTTGATGTTTAATGACACCAGAGTTGATACTAGTTGATGTTTAATGACACTAGAGTTGATACTAGTTGATGTTTAATGACACCAGAGTTGATACTAGTTGATGTTTAATGACACCAGAGTTGATACTAGTTGATGTTTAATGACACCAGAGTTGATACTAGTTGATGTTTAATGACACCAGAGTTGATACTAGTTGATGTTTAATGACACCAGAGTTGATACTAGTTGATGTTTAATGACACCAGAGTTGATACTAGTTGATATTTAATGACACCAGAGTTGATACTAGTTGATGTTTAATGACACCAGAGTTGATACTAGTTGATGTTTAATGACACCAGAGTTGATACTAGTTGATGTTTAATGACACCAGAGTTGGTACTAGTTGATGTTTAATGACACCAGAATTGATACTAGTTGATGTTTAATGACACCAGAGTTGATACTAGTTGATGTTTAATGACACCAGAGTTGATACTAGTTGATGTTTAATGACACCAGAGTTGATACTAGTTGATGTTTAATGACACCAGA
Source organism: Callionymus lyra (assembly GCF_982586985.1). NCBI lineage: Eukaryota > Metazoa > Chordata > Actinopteri > Syngnathiformes > Callionymidae > Callionymus > Callionymus lyra. The sequence goes on along the minus strand of NC_141818.1, from coordinate 1,107,488 downwards.
GTTGATACTAGTTGATGTTTAATGACACCAGAATTGATACTAGTTGATGTTTAATGACACCAGAGTTGATACTAGTTGATGTTTAATGACATCAGAGTTGATACTAGTTGATGTTTAATGACACCAGAATTGATACTAGTTGATGTTTAATGACACCAGAGTTGATACTAGTTGATGTTTAATGACACCAGAGTTGATACTAGTTGATATTTAATGACACCAGAGTTGATACTAGTTGATGTTTAATGACACCAGAATTGATACTAGTTGATGTTTAATGACACCAGAGTTGATACTAGTTGATGTTTAATGACACTAGAGTTGATACTAGTTGATGTTTAATGACACCAGAGTTGATACTAGTTGATGTTTAATGACACTAGAGTTGATACTAGTTGATGTTTAATGACACCAGAGTTGATACTAGTTGATGTTTAATGACACCAGAGTTGATACTAGTTGATGTTTAATGACACCAGAGTTGATACTAGTTGATGTTTAATGACACCAGAGTTGATACTAGTTGATGTTTAATGACACCAGAGTTGATACTAGTTGATGTTTAATGACACCAGAGTTGATACTAGTTGATGTTTAATGACACCAGAGTTGGTACTAGTTGATGTTTAATGACACCAGAATTGATACTAGTTGATGTTTAATGACACCAGAGTTGATACTAGTTGATGTTTAATGACACCAGAGTTGATACTAGTTGATGTTTAATGACACCAGAGTTGATACTAGTTGATGTTTAATGACACCAGAGTTGATACTAGTTGATGTTTAATGACACCAGAATTGATACTAGTTGATGTTTAATGACACCAGAGTTGATACTAGTTGATGTTTAATGACATCAGAGTTGATACTAGTTGATGTTTAATGACACCAGAATTGATACTAGTTGATGTTTAATGACACCAGAGTTGATACTAGTTGATGTTTAATGACACCAGAGTTGATACTAGTTGATATTTAATGACACCAGAGTTGATACTAGTTGATGTTTAATGACACCAGAATTGATACTAGTTGATGTTTAATGACACCAGAGTTGATACTAGTTGATGTTTAATGACACTAGAGTTGATACTAGTTGATGTTTAATGACACCAGAGTTGATACTAGTTGATGTTTAATGACACTAGAGTTGATACTAGTTGATGTTTAATGACACCAGAGTTGATACTAGTTGATGTTTAATGACACCAGAGTTGATACTAGTTGATGTTTAATGACACCAGAGTTGATACTAGTTGATGTTTAATGACACCAGAGTTGATACTAGTTGATGTTTAATGACACCAGAGTTGATACTAGTTGATGTTTAATGACACCAGAGTTGATACTAGTTGATATTTAATGACACCAGAGTTGATACTAGTTGATGTTTAATGACACCAGAGTTGATACTAGTTGATGTTTAATGACACCAGAGTTGATACTAGTTGATGTTTAATGACACCAGAGTTGGTACTAGTTGATGTTTAATGACACCAGAATTGATACTAGTTGATGTTTAATGACACCAGAGTCGATACTAGTTGATGTTTAATGACACTAGAGTTGATACTAGTTGATGTTTAATGACACCAGAGTTGATACTAGTTGATGTTTAATGACACTAGAGTTGATACTAGTTGATGTTTAATGACACCAGAGTTGATACTAGTTGATGTTTAATGACACCAGAGTTGATACTAGTTGATGTTTAATGACACCAGAGTAGATACTAGTTGATGTTTAATGACACCAGAGTTAATACTAGTTGATGTTTAATGACACCAGAGTAGATACTAGTTGATGTTTAATGACACCAGAGTTGATACTAGTTGATGTTTAATGACACCAGAGTTGATACTAGTTGATGTTTAATGACACCAGAGTTGATACTAGTTGATGTTTAATGACACCAGAGTTGATACTAGTTGATGTTTAATGACACCAGAGTCGGTACTAGTTGATGTTTAATGACACCAGAGTTGATACTAGTTGATGTTTAATGACACCAGAGTTGATACTAGTTGATGTTTAATGACACCAGAGTTGATACTAGTTGATGTTTAATGACACCAGAGTTGGTACTAGTTGATGTTTAATGACACCAGAGTTGATACTAGTTGATGTTTAATGACACCAGAGTTGATACTAGTTGATGTTTAATGACACCAGAGTCGGTACTAGTTGATGTTTAATGACACCAGAGTTGATACTAGTTGATGTTTAATGACACCAGAGTTGATACTAGTTGATGTTTAATGACACCAGAGTTGATACTAGTTGATGTTTAATGACACCAGAGTTGATACTAGTTGATGTTTAATGACACTAGAGTTGATACTAGTTGATGTTTAATGACACCAGAGTTGATACTAGTTGATGTTTAATGACACCAGAGTTGATACTAGTTGATGTTTAATGACACCAGAGTTGATACTAGTTGATGTTTAATGACACCAGAGTTGATACTAGTTGATGTTTAATGACACCAGAGTTGATACTAGTTGATGTTTAATGACACCAGAGTTGATACTAGTTGATGTTTAATGACACCAGAATTGATACTAGTTGATGTTTAATGACACCAGAGTTGATACTAGTTGATGTTTAATGACATCAGAGTTGATACTAGTTGATGTTTAATGACACCAGAATTGATACTAGTTGATGTTTAATGACACCAGAGTTGATACTAGTTGATGTTTAATGACACCAGAGTTGATACTAGTTGATATTTAATGACACCAGAGTTGATACTAGTTGATGTTTAATGACACCAGAATTGATACTAGTTGATGTTTAATGACACCAGAGTTGATACTAGTTGATGTTTAATGACACTAGAGTTGATACTAGTTGATGTTTAATGACACCAGAGTTGATACTAGTTGATGTTTAATGACACTAGAGTTGATACTAGTTGATGTTTAATGACACCAGAGTTGATACTAGTTGATGTTTAATGACACCAGAGTTGATACTAGTTGATGTTTAATGACACCAGAGTAGATACTAGTTGATGTTTAATGACACCAGAGTTAATACTAGTTGATGTTTAATGACACCAGAGTAGATACTAGTTGATGTTTAATGACACCAGAGTTGATACTAGTTGATGTTTAATGACACCAGAGTTGATACTAGTTGATGTTTAATGACACCAGAGTTGATACTAGTTGATGTTTAATGACACCAGAGTTGATACTAGTTGATATTTAATGACACCAGAGTTGATACTAGTTGATGTTTAATGACACCAGAGTTGATACTAGTTGATGTTTAATGACACCAGATTTGATACTAGTTGATGTTTAATGACACCAGAGTTGGTACTAGTTGATGTTTAATGACACCAGAGTTGATACTAGTTGATGTTTAATGACACCAGAGTTGATACTAGTTGATGTTTAATGACACCAGAGTCGGTACTAGTTGATGTTTAATGACACCAGAGTTGATACAAGTTGATGTTTAATGACACCAGAGTTGATACTAGTTGATGTTTAATGACACCAGAGTTGATACTAGTTGATGTTTAATGACACCAGAGTTGATACTAGTTGATGTTTAATGACACCAGAGTTGGTACTAGTTGATGTTTAATGACACCAGAGTTGATACTAGTTGATGTTTAATGACACCAGAGTTGATACTAGTTGATGTTTAATGACACCAGAGTCGGTACTAGTTGATGTTTAATGACACCAGAGTTGATACTAGTTGATGTTTAATGACACCAGAGTTGATACTAGTTGATGTTTAATGACACCAGAGTTGATACTAGTTGATGTTTAATGACACCAGAGTTGATACTAGTTGATGTTTAATGACACTAGAGTTGATACTAGTTGATGTTTAATGACACCAGAGTTGATACTAGTTGATGTTTAATGACACCAGAGTTGATACTAGTTGATGTTTAATGACACCAGAGTTGATACTAGTTGATGTTTAATGACACCAGAGTTGATACTAGTTGATGTTTAATGACACCAGAATTGATACTAGTTGATGTTTAATGACACCAGAGTTGATACTAGTTGATGTTTAATGACATCAGAGTTGATACTAGTTGATGTTTAATGACACCAGAATTGATACTAGTTGATGTTTAATGACACCAGAGTTGATACTAGTTGATGTTTAATGACACCAGAGTTGATACTAGTTGATGTTTAATGACACCAGAGTTGATACTAGTTGATGTTTAATGACACCAGAGTTGATACTAGTTGATGTTTAATGACACCAGAGTTGATACTAGTTGATGTTTAATGACACCAGAGTTGATACTAGTTGATGTTTAATGACACCAGAGTTGATACTAGTTGATGTTTAATGACACCAGAGTTGATACTAGTTGATGTTTAATGACACCAGAGTTGATACTAGTTGATGTTTAATGACACCAGAGTTGATACTAGTTGATGTTTAATGACACCAGAGTTGATACTAGTTGATGTTTAATGACACCAGAGTTGATACTAGTTGATGTTTAATGACACCAGAGTTGATACTAGTTGATGTTTAATGACACCAGAGTTGATACTAGTTGATGTTTAATGACACCAGAGTTGATACTAGTTGATGTTTAATGACACCAGAGTTGATACTAGTTGATGTTTAATGACACCAGAGTTGATACTAGTTGATGTTTAATGACACCAGAGTTGATACTAGTTGATGTTTAATGACACCAGAGTTGATACTAGTTGATGTTTAATGACACCAGAGTTGATACTAGTTGATGTTTAATGACACCAGAGTTGATACTAGTTGATGTTTAATGACACCAGAGTTGATACTAGTTGATGTTTAATGACACCAGAGTTGATACTAGTTGATGTTTAATGACACCAGAGTTGATACTAGTTGATGTTTAATGACACCAGAGTTGATACTAGTTGATGTTTAATGACACCAGAGTTGATACTAGTTGATGTTTAATGACACCAGAGTTGATACTAGTTGATGTTTAATGACACCAGAATTGATACTAGTTGATGTTTAATGACACCAGAGTTGATACTAGATGATGTTTGAAGAACAATTTCTCACGTGGAGGCTTCGACACAAGAGGTTGTGATGTTTTGAAAGTGTTTATTTATTAGTTCAGCGACACATGAACTTCTGTCTACAAACACAGTTTATTCTGGTGAACTGTCACTTTAACTCAAACATGGACGTGTTGTTCTGGTCATGACGTGTCTTTAGCGGCTGCTTCTGTCTCATCCACTCACTGGACGCGTGGACGTCACTGTCACTTCATCCTCTCATCATCTTCGTCTCCTCACCAGTGGATCGCATCGTGGGCCTGGACCAGGTGGCGGGCATGAACGAGACCGCCTTCGGGTCCACCTACAAGACCAAGAAAGGAATGTTCCGGACGGTGGGTCAGCTGTACAAGGAGTCGCTGACCAAGCTCATGGCCACCCTGAGGAACACCAACCCCAACTTCGTGCGCTGCATCATCCCCAACCACGAGAAACGAGTAAGAGCGTCGAGAGGTCCTCCTCCTGCTGCCGGTGCTGACGTGATCTTCTCCTCCAGGCTGGTAAACTGGAGCCTCACCTGGTCCTGGACCAGCTCAGGTGCAATGGAGTCCTGGAGGGGATTCGTATCTGCAGACAAGGTTTCCCCAATCGCATCGTCTTCCAAGAGTTCCGCCAGAGGTGAGGAGCGTCCTCGTGTCGTCTGCAGAGCTTCATCTTCTCTCCACAGGTACGAGATCCTGACGCCCAACGCCATCCCCAAGGGTTTCATGGATGGAAAGCAAGCGTGCGAGAGGATGGTGTGTCCTTCAAACTGTGTTACGATCATCTCCTGTGTTGAAGCGTCATGTGACCTCCTCACGTCCCCGTCTAGATCCAAGCGCTGGAGTTGGATCCCAACCTCTTCCGTATCGGCCAGAGCAAGATCTTCTTCAGGACCGGAGTCCTGGCTCACCTGGAGGAGGAGAGAGACCTGAAGATCACCGACATCATCATCTCCTTCCAGTCCGTGTGTCGCGGCTTCTTGGCTCGAAAGTGAGTCGATGGACGCTGGTGTTTGCTACTGTGTCGGGGGTCAAGGTCACGCTTGGAGTTCCTCTGGAACATGAACCTTCTGGAGACGCTGACGAGAAGAACCTTGGTGTCTTTGCTCAAGAGCGTCGCTGAAGACACGTCCCTTAAAGTTGAAAAAAATTGTTTTGAAGTTGATTTATTGGTGTTTTGAAGGCACCGCAGCTGTTCCTACGCTTTTGAACGCACCATAAATGTTCTTCAGACTGATCGAGAACTTTCTCCGACAGAGCGTTTGCCAAGAAGCAGCAGCAGCTGAGCGCCTTGAAGGTCCTTCAGAGGAACTGTGCTGCGTACCTGAAGCTGCGTCACTGGCAGTGGTGGAGGCTCTTCACCAAGGTGAGCATCATTTACTCGTCACCTCAGGTGTGGAGAACTTTGATGGAAACGGCTCTGGTCTCCTCTCAGGTGAAGCCTCTGCTGCAGGTGACCAGGCAGGAGGAGGAGATGCAGGCCAAAGACGAGGAGCTGATCAAGGTGAAGGAGCGACAGCTGAAGGTGGAGAACGAGCTGGTGGACATGGAGAGGAAGCACCAACAGGTGAGAACATGCGCTGGTGCCCTCCATCAAGACCTCACCCGGCAACTCCTCTTGGACTCCATCAGCTCCTGGAGGAGAAGAACATCCTGGCGGAGCAGCTCCAGGCCGAGACGGAGTTGTTCGCCGAGGCCGAGGAGATGCGAGCTCGCCTGGCGTCGCGGAAGCAAGAGCTGGAGGAGATTCTTCACGACCTGGAGTCCCGGGTGGAGGAGGAGGAGGAGAGGAACCAGAGCCTGCAGATCGAGAAGAAGAAGATGCAGGCCCAGATCCAGGTGGAAGACCTCTTTCGTCAGAGTCTTGGATTAGAGTTAACGTCATGTATTTGTTGAAAATGTGCTTCCAGGACCTGGAGGAGCAGCTGGATGAAGAAGAAGCTGCCAGACAGAAGCTCCAGTTGGAAAAAGTCACAGCGGAGGCGAAGATCAAGAAGCTGGAAGAAGACATTGTTCTGCTCGAGGACCAAAACTCCAAGTTCCTCAAAGTAATATCATAAAAAAAACAACGGTTTTCTTTGGAAAAAACTCTTCAAGTGTCTTCTGTGGCCACCAGGAGAAGAAGCTGCTGGAGGACCGCATCGCTGAGGCCACCACGCTGCTGACGGAAGAGGAGGAGAAGGCCAAGAACCTGGGCAAGATCAAGAACAAGCAGGAGATGGTGATGGTGGACCTGGAGGGTAAGTGACCGACGGTCGTGTCCACGCGTGTCACATGACCACGTGTGTCACGTGACACGCGACCTCCGTGCAGAGCGGCTGAAGAAGGAGGAGAAGACCCGACAGGAACTGGAGAAGGTGAAGCGTAAACTGGACGCCGAGACAACCGACCTTCACGACCAGATCGTGGAGTTTCAGACGCACGTGGAAGAGATGAAGGCCCAGCTGAGCAAGAAGGAAGAAGAGCTGCTGACAGTGTTGTCCAGGTCAGTGTGTGTGTGTGTGTGTGTGTGTGTGTGTGTGTGTATGTGTGTGTGTGTGTTAGTGGCTCCAGCAGCTACACTGCCACCTTGTGGACAAGAGCAATATGGTCTTCAAGTAACTTGTAATTGTGAAGATGTTCCTCAGACCAGGCTCACACACACGTAAAGAGATGATACCATCAGTAATAATGAACTCTAACAGAATTTTATCAATGACACTTATCATTAGATGATGGATCTGAGGTCAGTTCAAGGTCATGCTCTCACGGTTGTCCTCCCACCAGGAGCGACGAGGAGTCGGTCCAGAAGAACAACGCTCTGAAGCAGGTGCGGGAGCTCCAGGCTCAGCTGGCTGAGCTGCAGGAGGACCTGGAGTCGGAGAAGATTTGCCGAAGCAAAGCCGAGAAGCTGAAGAGGGACCTGAGCGAGGAGCTGGAGGCTCTGAAGACGGAGCTGGAGGACACGCTGGACACCACGGCGGCTCAGCAGGAGCTCAGGTGTGACCTTGACCTCAGTTTGTGACTCTGAGACCGTTGTTGTTGAGTTGTCACTACAGCTAGTATTTCATTGGTGTCTCAGAACCAAGCGAGAACAGGAGGTCGCGGAGCTGAAGAAGGCCATCGAGGAGGAGACGAAGAACCACGAGGCCCAGATCCAGGAGATCAGGCAGAGACACGGCAGTGCACTGGAGGAGCTGTGTGAGCAGCTGGAGCAGGCCAAGAGAGTGAGTTGCTGCTTCACCATCGTATGTTCTCGTATGTTCTTGTACGTTCACGTATGTTCTTGTATGTTCTCGTATGTTCACGTATGTTCTTGTACGTTCACGTATGTTCTTGTACGTTCACGTATGTTCTCGTATGTTCTTGTACGTTCACGTATGTTCTTGTATGTTCTCGTATGTTCACGTATGTTCTTGTACGTTCACGTATGTTCTTGTACGTTCACGTATGTTCTCGTATGTTCTTGTACGTTCACGTATGTTCTCGTATGTTCTCGTACGTTCTCGTACGTTCTCGTATGTTCTCGTATGTTCTCGTATGTTCTCGTATGTTCACGTATGTTCTCGTATGTTCACGTATGTTCTCGTATGTTCATGTATGTTCTCGTATGTTCTCGTACGTTCATGTATGTTCTCGTATGTTCACGTATGTTCTCGTATGTTCTCGTACGTTCACGTATGTTCTCGTATGTTCTCGTATGTTCTCGTATGTTCTCGTATGTTCTTGTACGTTCACGTACGTTCACGTACGTTCACGTACGTTCTCGTATGTTCATGTATGTTCTCGTATGTTCACTTATGTTCTCGTATGTTCATGTATGTTCACTTATGTTCTCGTATGTTCATGTATGTTCTCGTATGTTCTCGTATGTTCTCGTACGTTCACGTATGTTCTCGTACGTTCACGTATGTTCTCGTATGTTCACTTATGTTCTCGTATGTTCTTGTACGTTCACGTACGTTCACGTATGTTCTCGTATGTTCTCGTATGTTCATGTATGTTCTCGTATGTTCTCGTATGTTCTCGTACGTTCTCGTATGTTCATGTATGTTCTCGTACGTTCACGTATGTTCTCGTATGTTCTCGTATGTTCACGTATGTTCTCGTATGTTCTCGTATGTTCTCGTACGTTCACGTATGTTCTCGTATGTTCACTTATGTTCTCGTATGTTCATGTATGTTCTCGTATGTTCACGTATGTTCTCGTATGTTCACTTATGTTCTCGTATGTTCTTGTACGTTCACGTACGTTCACTTACGTTCTCGTATGTTCATGTATGTTCTCGTATGTTCACGTATGTTCTCGTATGTTCACTTATGTTCTCGTATGTTCTTGTACGTTCACGTACGTTCACTTACGTTCTCGTATGTTCATGTATGTTCTCGTACCTTCACGTACGTTCACGTATGTTCACTTATGTTCTCGTATGTTCTTGTACGTTCACTTACGTTCTCGTATGTTCATGTATGTTCTCGTATGTTCTCGTACGTTCACGTATGTTCTCGTATGTTCATGTATGTTCTCGTATGTTCTCGTACGTTCACGTATGTTCTCGTATGTTCTCGTATGTTCATGTATGTCCTCGTATGTTCTCGTATGTTCACGTATGTTCTCGTATGTTCATGTATGTTCACGTATATTCTCGTATGTTCACGTATGTTCTCGTATGTTCATGTATGACACAAAGGCAAGCTGCTGATCACAGTGTGTGTCTCAGTTCAAGGCAAACCTGGAGAAGAACAAGCAGAGTCTGGAGAACGACAACAAAGAGATGGCCGGAGAGGTGAAGAACCTGCAGCAGATGAAGGTGGATTCGGAGCACAAGAGGAAGAAACTGGAGGCTCAGCTGCAGGAGTTCATGGCTCGGGCCACGGAGATGGACCGGGCGAGGGGAGACCTCTCTGAGCGCTCACACAAGCTTCAGGTAAACTGTGGCGTCTGAGGGTCAAAGGCACTGCTTGACTCTCTGCTGGTGCAGGTGGAGCTGGACAACGTGTCGCTCCTGCTGGAGGAGGCCGAGAAGAAGAACATCAAACTGGTCAAGGACGCTGAGGCTGTGGCGAGTCAACTCCAAGACACTCAGGTCCAGAAGTTACACCTGATCCCTTCATGGTTCAGGTCCTGACATCAGACTGAAGCTCTGAAGCTCTTCTTCTCTCACCTCAGGAGCTGCTGCAGGAGGACACTCGTCAGAAGCTGAACCTGGGCAGTCGAGTGCGACAGCTGGAGGACGAGAAGAACACTTTGCTGGAGCAGCAGGAGGAAGACGAGGAGGTTCGACGCAACCTGGAGAAACAGCTGCAGTCGGTCCAGGCGCAGGTGGGAGGAGCTTCTTAGCACTTAGCTTCACACACACACACACACACACACACACACACACACACACACACACACACACACACACACACACACATGAAGAGGATCAGAGAAGGAACGTTCTTCTGATGATGTTCATGTATCTTCTGCACATCATGTGTGTCATGTGTTCACATGATCGTCTCCATCACTGCTAGAACTTCGTCCAAAGGTTGACTCAAGACTCTCTTGCAGTTGTGTGAGACCAAGAAGAAGCTGGACGACGACGTCGGCGCCATGGAGTGTCTGGAGGAGATGAAGAGGAAGCTGCAGAAGGACATGGAGCTCACGGCCCAGCGCCTGGAGGAGAAGGTCATGGCCATGGACAAGATGGAAAAGACCAAGAACCGACTACAGCAGGAGCTGGAAGACCTGATGGTGGACCTGGACCACCAGAGACAGATCGTGTCCAACCTGGAGAAGAAGCAGAAGAAGTTTGACCAGGTGAGCCCGGCGAGCGTTGGCTCGTCCAGGTGATGACGGACCTGTGGCTGCAGATGTTGGCGGAGGAGAAGAACGTCTCGGCACGTTACGCTGAGGAGCGAGACCGAGCTGAAGCAGAAGCCAGGGAGAAGGAGACCAAAGCCCTGTCCATGGCCAGAGCCCTGGAAGAAGCTCTGGAGGCCAAGGAGGAGCTGGAGAGGTTCAACAAGCAGCTGCGAGCCGAGATGGAAGACCTGATGAGCTCCAAGGACGACGTGGGCAAGAACGTAGGAGACCTCCCTCCCGGCCGCCCTCGACCAGGTCCTCATGACGTCTTCTGTCTCAGGTCCACGAGCTGGAGAAGTCCAAGCGTACGCTGGAGCAGCAGGTGGAGGAGATGAGGACTCAGCTGGAGGAGCTGGAGGACGAGCTGCAGGCCACGGAGGACGCCAAGCTGCGCCTGGAGGTCAACATGCAGGCCATGAAGGCTCAGTTCGACAGAGACCTGCAGGCCAGGGACGAGCAGGGCGACGAGAAGAAGAGAGGTCTGGTCAAGCAGGTGAGACAGACGCCCATCAACACCTGAGACCATCAGAGATGTTTCACCTTCACACGAGTCACAGGAGGAAAGGGTGGACCTTCTAACATTGAACATGTTTAGATGAATCATAATACTGTCAACGACAAGTCTCAATAAAGTTGTGGTTCGAAAGAAAGTGGGTCAAAGTTGAAGTTGTGGAGCAGGTGCGAGAGATGGAGGCGGAGCTGGAGGACGAGAGGAAGCAGAGGAGTCTGGCCGTGGCCTCCAAGAAGAAGCTGGAGATGGACCTGACGGAGGTGGAGGGTCAGATCGAGGCGGCCAACAAGGGCCGGGAGGAGGCCATCAAGCAGCTGAGGAAACTTCAGGTGAGGAGAAGAAACCAAGCCAAGGATCTGAGATGATGTGAGATGTTCCTTCAGGCCCAGATGAAGGACTATCAGAGGGAGCTGGAGGACGCACGAGCCTCGCGGGACGAGATCTTCACTCAGTCCAAGGAGAACGAGAAGAAGCTCAAGAGTCTGGAGGCCGAGATCCTACAGCTGCAGGAGGTACTTGATGACATCATCACACGATGACATCATCACACGATGACATCATCACATAATGACATCATCACACGATGACATCATCACACGATGACATCATCACACGATGACATCATCACACGATGACATCATCACACGATGACATCATCACACGATGACATCATCACACGATGACATCATCACATTATGACATCATCACACGATGACATCATCACACGATGACATCATCACACGATGACATCATCACATTATGACATCATCACACGATGACATCATCACACGATGACATCATCACACGATGACATCATCACACGATGACATCATCACATGATGACATCATCACACGATGACATCATCACATGATGACATCATCACACGATGACATCATCACACGATGACATCATCACACGATGACATCATCACATTATGACATCATCACATTATGACATCATCACACGATGACATCATCACACGATGACATCATCACACGATGACATCATCACACGATGACATCATCACATGATGACATCATCACACGATGACATCATCACACGATGACATCATCACATTATGACATCATCACACGATGACATCATCACACGATGACATCATCACATTATGACATCATCACACGATGACATCATCACACGATGACATCATCACATTATGACATCATCACATTATGACATCATCACACGATGACATCATCACACGATGACATCATCACACGATGACATCATCACACGATGACATCATCACATTATGACATTATCACATTATGACATCATCACATAATGACATCATCACACGATGACATCATCACATAATGACATCATCACATTATGACATTATCACATTATGACATCATCACATTATGACATCATCACACGATGACATCATCACATAATGACATCATCACATGATGACATCATCACACGATGACATCATCACACGATGACATCATCACACGATGACATCATCACATTATGACATCATCACATTATGACATCATCACACGATGACATCATCACACGATGACATCATCACACGATGACATCATCACACGATGACATCATCACACGATGACATCATCACATGATGACATCATCACACGATGACATCATCACACGATGACATCATCACATTATGACATCATCACACGATGACATCATCACACGATGACATCATCACATTATGACATCATCACACGATGACATCATCACATTATGACATCATCACATGATGACATCATCACACGATGACATCATCACACGATGACATCATCACACGATGACATCATCACACGATGACATCATCACATGATGACATCATCACACGATGACATCATCACATTATGACATCATCACATTATGACATCATCACATGATGACATCATCACATGATGACATCATCACATTATGACATCATCACATTATGACATCATCACACGATGACATCATCACACGATGACATCATCACACGATGACATCATCACACGATGACATCATTATGACATCATCACACGATGACATCATCACATTATGACATCATCACACGATGACATCATCACACGATGACATCATCCCACGATGACATCATTATGACATCATCAGGATCACGCCGCAGCAGAGCGAGCTCGCCGTCACGCTGAGCAGGAACGAGACGAACTGGCCGACGAGATCTCCAACAGTGCGACTGGAAAGTAGGCGTCGCCGTCGCGGTGGTGAGCGATTGATTGACAGGTGTCACTGACTCACACCTGCTCTCAGGACGACACTGATGGACGAGAAGCGACGCCTGGAGGCTCGAGTCTCTCAGCTGGAGGAGGAGCTGGAGGAGGAGCAGAGCAACATGGAGGTCCTCAGTGAGCGCGTCAGGAAGTCCACGCTGCAGGTCCTTCATCCAACACACTTGTGCATCCAACACACTTGTGCATCCAACACACTTCTTCATCCAACACACTTGTACATCCAACACACTTGTACATCCAACACACTTGTACATCCAACACACTTGTGCATCCAACACACTTGTACATCCAACACACTTGTACATCCAACACACTTGTACATCCAACACACTTGTACATCCAACACACTTGTACATCCAACACACTTGTACATCCAACACACTTGTACATCCAACACACTTGTGCATCCAACACACTTGTACATCCAACACACTTGTACATCCAACACACTTGTGCATCCAACACACTTGTGCATCCAACACACTTGTACATCCAACACACTTGTACATCCAACACACTTGTACATCCAACACACTTGTACATCCAACACACTTGTACATCCAACACACTTGTACATCCAACACACTTGTGCATCCAACACACTTGTGCATCCAACACACTTGTACATCCAACACACTTGTACATCCAACACACTTGTACATCCAACACACTTGTGCATCCAACACACTTGTACATCCAACACACTTGTGAATCCAACACACTTGTACATCCAACACACTTGTGCATCCAACACACTCGTGCATCCAACACACTTGTACATCCAACACACTTGTACATCCAACACACTTGTACATCCAACACACTTGTACATCCAACACACTTGTACATCCAACACACTTGTGCATCCAACACACTTGTACATCCAACACACTTGTACATCCAACACACTTGTACATCCAACACACTTGTGCATCCAACACACTTGTACATCCAACACACTTGTGCATCCAACACACTTGTACATCCAACACACTTGTGCATCCAACACACTCGTGCATCCAACACACTTGTACATCCAACACACTTGTACATCCAACACACTTGTACATCCAACACACTTGTACATCCAACACACTTGTACATCCAACACACTTGTGCATCCAACACACTCTTACATCCAACACACTTGTACATCCAACACACTTGTACATCCAACACACTTGTGCATCCAACACACTTGTACATCCAACACACTTGTGCATCCAACACACTCGTGCATCCAACACACTTGTACATCCAACACACTTGTGCATCCAACACACTTGTGCATCCAACACACTTGTGTATCCAACACACTTGTGCATCCAACACACTTGTACATCCAACACACTTGTACATCCAACACACTTGTACATCCAACACACTTGTACATCCAACACACTTGTACATCCAACACACTCCTACATCCAACACACTTGTACATCCAACACACTTGTACATCCAACACACTTGTACATCCAACACACTTGTACATCCAACACACTTGTGCATCCAACACACTTGTACATCCAACACACTTGTGCATCCAACACACTCGTGCATCCAACACACTTGTACATCCAACACACTTGTACATCCAACACACTTGTACATCCAACACACTTGTACATCCAACACACTTGTACATCCAACACACTTGTGCATCCAACACACTTGTACATCCAACACACTTGTGCATCCAACACACTCGTGCATCCAACACACTCGTACATCCAACACACTTGTACATCCAACACACTTGTACATCCAACACACTTGTACATCCAACACACTTGTACATCCAACACACTTGTGCATCCAACACACTCTTACATCCAACACACTTGTACATCCAACACACTTGTACATCCAACACACTTGTGCATCCAACACACTTGTGCATCCAACACACTCGTGCATCCAACACACTTGTACATCCAACACACTTGTGCATCCAACACACTTGTGCATCCAACACACTTGTGCATCCAACACACTTGTGCATCCAACACACTTGTGCATCCAACACACTTGTACATCCAACACACTTGTACATCCAACACACTTGTACATCCAACACACTTGTACATCCAACACACTTGTACATCCAACACACTCCTACATCCAACACACTTGTACATCCAACACACTTGTACATCCAACACACTTGTACATCCAACACACTTGTACATCCAACACACTTGTGCATCCAACACACTTGTACATCCAACACACTTGTGCATCCAACACACTCGTGCATCCAACACACTTGTACATCCAACACACTTGTACATCCAACACACTTGTACATCCAACACACTTGTACATCCAACACACTTGTACATCCAACACACTTGTGCATCCAACACACTTGTACATCCAACACACTTGTGCATCCAACACACTCGTGCATCCAACACACTTGTACATCCAACACACTTGTACATCCAACACACTTGTACATCCAACACACTTGTACATCCAACACACTTGTGCATCCAACACACTCTTACATCCAACACACTTGTACATCCAACACACTCTTACATCCAACACACTACTTCATCCAACACACTTGTGCATCCAACACACTTGTGCATCCAACACACTCCTTCATCCAACACACTCCTACATCCAACACACTTGTGCATCCAACACACTCCTACATCCAACACACTCCTACATCCAACACACTCTTACATCCAACACACTCCTTCATCCAACACACTTGTGCATCCAACACACTCCTACATCCAACACACTCCTACATCCAACACACTCCTACATCCAACACACTCCTACATCCAACACACTTGTACATCCAACACACCCTCGTACATCCAACACACACCCGTACATCCAACACACCCTCGTACATCCAACACACCCTCGTACATCCAACACACTTGTGCATCCAACACACTCCTTCATCCAACACACTTGTACATCCAACACACTCCTTCATCCAACACACTCCTACATCCAACACACTCTTACATCCAACACACTCTTACATCCAACACACTTGTACATCCAACACACTCTTACATCCAACACACTCTTACATCCAACACACTTGTACACCCAACACACTTGTACATCCAACACACTCTTACATCCAACACACTCCTACATCCAACACACTTGTACATCCAACACACTCCTACATCCAACACACTTGTACATCCAACACACTCTTACATCCAACACACTTGTACATCCAACACACTTGTACATCCAACACACTCTTACATCCAACACACTCCTACATCCAACACACTCCTACATCCAACACACTCCTACATCCAACACACTCTTACATCCAACACACTCTTACATCCAACACACTTGTACATCCAACACACTCCTACATCCAACACACTCCTACATCCAACACACTCTTACATCCAACACACTCCTACATCCAACACACTCTTACATCCAACACACTCCTTCATCCAACACACTCCTACATCCAACACACTTGTACATCCAACACACTCCTACATCCAACACACTCTTACATCCAACACACTCTTACATCCAACACACTTGTACATCCAACACACTCTTACATCCAACACACTCCTACATCCAACACACTCTTACATCCAGCACACTCCTACATCCAACACACTCCTACATCCAACACACTCTTACATCCAACACACTCCTACATCCAACACACTCCTTCATCCAACACACGTGTGCATCCAACACACTCTTACATCCAACACACTCCTACATCCAACACACTCCTTCATCCAACACACTCCTACATCCAACACACTCTTACATCCAACACACTCCTTCATCCAACACACTCCTACATCCAACACACTTGTGCATCCAACACACTCTTACATCCAACACACTCCTTCATCCAACACACTTGTACATCCAACACACTCCTTCATCCAACACACTCCTACATCCAACACACTCCTACATCCAACACACTTGTACATCCAACACACTCCTTCATCCAACACACTCCTTCATCCAACACACTCCTACATCCAACACACTCTTACATCCAGCACACTTGTACATCCAACACACTCCTTCATCCAACACACTCCTTCATCCAACACACTCCTACATCCAACACACTCCTACATCCAACACACTTGTACATCCAACACACTCTTACATCCAACACACTCCTTCATCCAACACACTCCTACATCCAACACACTTGTGCATCCAACACACTCTTACATCCAACACACTCCTTCATCCAACACACTTGTACATCCAACACACTCCTTCATCCAACACACTCCTTCATCCAACACACTCCTACATCCAACACACTCTTACATCCAACACACTTGTACATCCAACACACTCCTTCATCCAACACACTCCTTCATCCAACACACTCCTACATCCAACACACTCCTACATCCAACACACTTGTACATCCAACACACTCTTACATCCAACACACTCCTTCATCCAACACACTCCTACATCCAACACACTTGTGCATCCAACACACTCTTACATCCAACACACTCCTTCATCCAACACACTTGTACATCCAACACGCTCCTTCATCCAACACACTCCTACATCCAACACACTCCTACATCCAACACACTTGTACATCCAACACACTCCTTCATCCAACACACTTGTACACCCAACACACTCCTACATCCAACACACTCTTACATCCAACACACTTGTACATCCAACACACTCTTACATCCAACACACTTGTACATCCAACACACTCCTACATCCAACACACTCTTACATCCAACACACTCTTACATCCAACACACTTGTACATCCAACACACTCTTACATCCAACACACTCTTACATCCAACACACTTGTACATCCAACACACTCTTACATCCAACACACTCCTACATCCAACACACTCTTACATCCAGCACACTCCTACATCCAACACACTCCTACATCCAACACACGTGTGCATCCAACACACCCTCGTTCATCCAACACACTCCTACATCCAACACACTCCTACATCCAACACACTCTTACATCCAACACACTCCTTCATCCAACACACTCCTACATACAACACACTTGTGCATCCAACACACTCCTACATCCAACACACTTGTACATCCAACACACTCCTACATCCAACACACTTGTACATCCAACACACTCTTACATCCAACACACTTGTACATCCAACACACTTGTACATCCAACACACTCTTACATCCAACACACTCCTACATCCAACACACTCCTACATCCAACACACTTGTACATCCAACACACTCCTACATCCAACACACTCTTACATCCAACACACTCTTACATCCAACACACTTGTACATCCAACACACTCGTACATCCAACACACTCCTACATCCTACACACTCTTACATCCAACACACTCCTACATCCAACACACTCTTACATCCAACACACTCCTTCATCCAACACACTCCTACATCCAACACACTTGTACATCCAACACACTCCTACATCCAACACACTCTTACATCCAACACACTCTTACATCCAACACACTTGTACATCCAACACACTCTTACATCCAACACACTCCTACATCCAACACACTCTTACATCCAGCACACTCCTACATCCAACACACTCCTACATCCAACACACTCTTACATCCAACACACTCCTACATCCAACACACTCCTTCATCCAACACACGTGTGCATCCAACACACTCTTACATCCAACACACTCCTACATCCAACACACTCCTTCATCCAACACACTCCTACATCCAACACACTCTTACATCCAACACACTCCTTCATCCAACACACTCCTACATCCAACACACTTGTGCATCCAACACACTCTTACATCCAACACACTCCTTCATCCAACACACTTGTACATCCAACACACTCCTTCATCCAACACACTCCTACATCCAACACACTTGTACACCCAACACACTCCTACATCCAACACACTCTTACATCCAACACACTTGTACATCCAACACACTCTTACATCCAACACACTTGTACATCCAACACACTCCTACATCCAACACACTCTTACATCCAACACACTCTTACATCCAACACACTTGTACATCCAACACACTCTTACATCCAACACACTCTTACATCCAACACACTTGTACATCCAACACACTCTTACATCCAACACACTCCTACATCCAACACACTCTTACATCCAGCACACTCCTACATCCAACACACTCCTACATCCAACACACGTGTGCATCCAACACACCCTCGTTCATCCAACACACTCCTACATCCAACACACTCCTACATCCAACACACTCTTACATCCAACACACTCCTTCATCCAACACACTCCTACATACAACACACTTGTGCATCCAACACACTCCTACATCCAACACACTTGTACATCCAACACACTCCTACATCCAACACACTTGTACATCCAACACACTCTTACATCCAACACACTTGTACATCCAACACACTTGTACATCCAACACACTCTTACATCCAACACACTCCTACATCCAACACACTCCTACATCCAACACACTTGTACATCCAACACACTCCTACATCCAACACACTCTTACATCCAACACACTCTTACATCCAACACACTTGTACATCCAACACACTCGTACATCCAACACACTCCTACATCCTACACACTCTTACATCCAACACACTCCTACATCCAACACACTCTTACATCCAACACACTCCTTCATCCAACACACTCCTACATCCAACACACTTGTACATCCAACACACTCCTACATCCAACACACTCTTACATCCAACACACTCTTACATCCAACACACTTGTACATCCAACACACTCTTACATCCAACACACTCCTACATCCAACACACTCTTACATCCAGCACACTCCTACATCCAACACACTCCTACATCCAACACACTCTTACATCCAACACACTCCTACATCCAACACACTCCTTCATCCAACACACGTGTGCATCCAACACACTCTTACATCCAACACACTCCTACATCCAACACACTCCTTCATCCAACACACTCCTACATCCAACACACTCTTACATCCAACACACTCCTTCATCCAACACACTCCTACATCCAACACACTTGTGCATCCAACACACTCTTACATCCAACACACTCCTTCATCCAACACACTTGTACATCCAACACACTCCTTCATCCAACACACTCCTACATCGAACACACTCCTACATCCAACACACTTGTACATCCAACACACTCCTTCATCCAACACACTCCTTCATCCAACACACTCCTACATCCAACACACTCTTACATCCAGCACACTTGTACACCCAACACACTCCTAACTCCAACACACTCTTACATCCAACACACTTGTACATCCAACACACTCTTACATCCAACACACTTGTACATCCAACACACTCCTACATCCAACACACTCTTACATCCAACACACTCTTACATCCAACACACTTGTACATCCAACACACTCTTACATCCAACACACTCCTACATCCAACACACTCTTACATCCAACACACTTGTACATCCAACACACTCTTACATCCAACACACTCCTACATCCAACACACTCTTACATCCAGCACACTCCTACATCCAACACACTCCTACATCCAACACACGTGTGCATCCAACACACCCTCGTTCATCCAACACACTCCTACATCCAACACACTCCTACATCCAACACACTCTTACATCCAACACACTCCTTCATCCAACACACTCCTACATCCAACACACTTGTGCATCCAACACACTCCTTCATCCAACACACTTGTACATCCAACACACTCTTACATCCAGCACACTTGTACACCCAACACACTCCTACATCCAACACACTCTTACATCCAACACACTTGTACATCCAACACACTCTTACATCCAACACACTTGTACATCCAACACACTCTTACATCCAACACACTCTTACATCCAACACACTTGTACATCCAACACACTCTTACATCCAACACACTCCTACATCCAACACACTCTTACATCCAACACACTTGTACGTCCAACACACTCTTACATCCAACACACTCCTACATCCAACACACTCTTACATCCAGCACACTCCTACATCCAACACACTCCTACATCCAACACACGTGTGCATCCAACACACCCTCGTTCATCCAACACACTCCTTCATCCAACACACTCCTACATCCAACACACTCTTACATCCAACACACTCCTACATCCAACACACTCCTTCATCCAACACACTTGTACATCCAACACACTCCTACATCCAACACACTCCTACATCCAACACACTCCTTCATCCAACACACTCCTACATCCAACACACTCCTACATCCAACACACTCTTACATCCAACACACTCCTACATCCAACACACTCTTACATCCAACACACTCCTACATCCAACACACTCTTACATCCAACACACTCCTTCATCCAACACACTCCTACATCCAACACACTTGTGCATCCAACACACTCCTTCATCCAACACACTTGTACATCCAACACACTCTTACATCCAGCACACTTGTACACCCAACACACTCCTACATCCAACACACTCTTACATCCAACACACTTGTACATCCAACACACTCTTACATCCAACACACTTGTACATCCAACACACTCTTACATCCAACACACTCTTACATCCAACACACTTGTACATCCAACACACTCTTACATCCAACACACTCCTACATCCAACACACTCTTACATCCAACACACTTGTACGTCCAACACACTCTTACATCCAACACACTCCTACATCCAACACACTCTTACATCCAGCACACTCCTACATCCAACACACTCCTACATCCAACACACGTGTGCATCCAACACACCCTCGTTCATCCAACACACTCCTTCATCCAACACACTCCTACATCCAACACACTCTTACATCCAACACACTCCTACATCCAACACACTCCTTCATCCAACACACTTGTACATCCAACACACTCCTACATCCAACACACTCCTACATCCAACACACTCCTTCATCCAACACACTCCTACATCCAACACACTCCTACATCCAACACACTCTTACATCCAACACACTCCTACATCCAACACACTCTTACATCCAACACACTCCTACATCCAACACACTCTTACATCCAACACACTCCTTCATCCAACACACTCCTACATCCAACACACTTGTACATCCAACACACTCCTTCATCCAACACACTTGTACATCCAACACACTCCTACATCCAACACACTTGTACATCCAACACACTCCTACATCCAACACACTCCTACATCCAACACACCCTCGTACATCCAACACACACCCGTACATCCAACACACTTGTGCATCCAACACACTCCTACATCCAACACACTCCTACATCCAACACACTTGTACATCCAACACACTCCTTCATCCAACACACTTGTACATCCAACACACTCCTACATCCAACACACTTGTACATCCAACACACTCCTACATCCAACACACTTGTACATCCAACACACACCCGTACATCCAACACCCTCGTACATCCAACACACCCTCGTACAACTGTTGGATGTGTGTACATTAGGTACATTGAGTGACAGCTCTGCTTCACAGGTTGACGCTCTGAACACGGAGTTGTCGGGCGAGCGAGGCTCCGCCCAGAAGAGCGAAAGCTCTCGCCAGCAGATGGAGCGACAGAACAAGGTTCTCCTGGTCATGTGATGATCCAGGACTTTGACACGAGTCACAATCTAACCTTTGAACTCCAGGAGCTCAAGGCCAAACTAGCCGAGCTGGAAGGATCCGTCAAGTCCAAGTTCAAGGCGTCCATCAGTGCTTTGGAGGCGAAGATCGTGCAGATGGACGAGCAGCTGGAGCAGGAGACCAAGTCAGTGATAGACAATATATTTATACGTATATATTTATACATATATATTTATATGTATATATTTAGACATATATATTTATATGTATATATTTAGACATATATATTTATTTGTATATATTTATACATATATTTATACATATATATTATACATATATATTTAGACATATATATTTATATGTATATATTTATACATATATTTATACATATATATTATACATATATATTTAGACATATATATTTATACATATATTTATACGTATATATTTATAGATATATTTATACATATATTTTATATGTATATATTTAGACATATATATTTAGACATATATATTTAGACATATATATTTATACATATATTTATACGTATATATTTATACATATATATTTATACATATATATATATATACATTTATACGTATCTATTTATACATATATATTTATACATATATATATACATTAATACATATATTTATACATATATATTTATACATATATATATACATTACTACATATATATATACATTACTACATATATTTATACATTAATACATATATTTATACATTACTACATATATTTATACATATATTTATACATTAATACATATATTTATACATTACTACATATATTTATACATTACTACATATATTTATACATATATTTATACATTAATACATATATTTATACATTACTACATATATTTATACATTAATAAATATAGTTATACATTAATAAATATAGTTATACATTAATAAATATATACATATATTTTACATGAATACATATATTTATACATGAATACATGTATTTATACTCCATATATATAAATACATGTATTCATGTATAAATACATGTATTTATTGATGCATGTATTAATGTTTAGTATAAGTATATAAGTATATAGTATATAGTATAAATACTGTATAAATGTACTTACAGAGAACGAGCCGCCGCCAACAAGCTCGTGCGTCGCTCGGAGAAGAAGCTGAAGGAGGTGATGATGCAGGTGGAGGACGAGCGTCGTCATGCCGACCAGTACAAGGAGCAGGTGAGTGACGGAGGTCAAAGGTCAGGTCAAAGGTCAGCGGCGCCTTGCTCACCGACCTCCGCCTCAGATGGAGAAATGCAACACGCGCCTGAAGCAGCTGAAGCGTCAGCTGGAGGAGGCGGAGGAAGAAGCGACGCGAGCGAACGCCTCGCGCAGGAAGTTGCAGCGCGAGCTGGACGACGCCAGCGAGGCCAGCGAGGGTCTGAGCCGCGAGGTCAACGCCCTCAAGAGCCGCCTCAGGTGAGTCCACAGGTGTCTCTGATGTTCTTGAACCCCTCCTCCTCCTCAGGTGAGTCTGGTTCTACCGGATGTTAGTTTATACTTGACTCCTCCTCCTCAGGTGAGTCTGGTTCTACCTGATGTTAGTTTATACTTGACTCCTCCTCCTCAGGTGAGTCTGGTTCTACCTGATGTTAGTTTATACTTGACTCCTCCTCCTCAGGTGAGTCTGGTTCTACCTGATGTTAGTTTATACTTGACTCCTCCTCCTCAGGTGAGTCTGGTTCTACCTGATGTTAGTTTATACTTGACTCCTCCTCCTCAGGTGAGTCTGGTTCTACCTGATGTTTCTCCTCCTCAGACGCGGCGCCACCGTCAGCAGCTTCTCCTCCGGACGCTCCGGGCGTCGACACCTGAACCTCGACGGAGCTTCAGTCGACATGTCGGACGACGACGCCGAGAGTCGAACCAGCGACTTTAACGACTCACAGGTCAACGCTGAGTGAACGACTCACGGATCAGCCTTATGTGGTCGTCACCACCAGCTGCTCCTCCTGCTCCTCCTGCTCCTGCTCCTCCTGCTCCTGCTCACATTCCTCCTCTCCTTCCTCCTCCTCTTCCACCTCCTCCTCCTCCTCTTCCTCACCCTCCTCCTCCTCCTCTCCTCCACATCTCCCTCCATCTCTTCCTCCTCCTCTTCATCACTCTTATCCTCCTCCTCCTCCTTTTCCTCCTCTTCATCACTCTTATCCTCCTCCTCCTCCTTTTCCTCCTCTTCATCACTCTTATCCTCCTCCTTCTCTTCTCCTCCTCCTCTTCATCACTCCTCTCCTCCTCCTCTCCTTACTCCTCCTCTTCCTCCTCCTCCTCCTCCTCATCACTCTTATCCTCCTCCTTCTCTTCTCCTCCTCCTCTTCATCACTCCTCTCCTCCCTCCTCCTCCTCCTTCTCCTCTTCCAGCTCCTCCTCCTCCTCTTCATCACTCTTATCCTCCTCCTTCTCCTCCTCTTCATCACTCTTATCCTCCTCCTTCTCTTCTCCTCCTCCTCCTTCTCCTCCTTTTCATCACTCTTATCCTCCTCCTTCTCTTCTCCTCCTCTTCCTCCTCCTCTTCATCACTCCTCTCCTCCTCCTCTCCTTACTCCTCCTCTTCCTCCTCCTCCTCATCACTCCTCTCCTCCTCCTCTCCTTACTCCTCCTCTTCCTCCTCCTCTTCATCACTCTTATCCTCCTCCTTCTCTTCTCTTCATCACTCCTCTCCTCCCTCCTCCTCCTCCTCCTGTGTCTCTGCTCAGCTTGTGAAGGAAAATGTAATTTTAGGTAAAAAGTTCTTTTTGTTCAGAAAAGAACAAACTTGACTGAAGGTCAGCGCGACCTTCAGGTGACCTTTGAACTCTTCGCTTCATCTCACGATCGACTGAAGGACAAACTCACCTCGTGTCTCTCGCACTTGTCGATAAAGTTGAAGTTGAATCACCATGACGACGACAACTTCCTGCTTCATATCAACATCTGCTGGTTTGGTTTGAACTTTGACCCTCGACTTGTTGACGATAATGTTTGTTCTTTTGTAAAATGAAAATAAATCATATTCATCGCGTCCGTCGAGTCATTTTGAATGAAATGAAAACAAATTTAAATACAAATGAATGTATAAAATATTCAAATCAATAAGATGAACAAACATCAATCATTTACGCTGATGAGACTCGATCTGATCGATTAGTCATGTCTGGCGTGAGCAGCTGAGTCTGAACTTCATCTTCGCTCATGATTGGCTCCTGTGGTTCTTGGCTCCTCCCATCACTGATCCGTGTCCATCATCATCTCACCTGTCGCTCACCTGTCACTCACCTGTCACTCACCTGTCACTCACCTGTCGCTCACCTGTCACTCACCTGTCAAAGAGGAGTTGCTGACAATGACAACCTTGTTTGTATCTTTGATGCTGGATTCAGTTTCTGTCTGTAAGAACTTTAGTTCTTTTGTTCCAGGTTTGAATGTTGACTTTGATCAGCGACTGTTTCAGTTCATTATTCAAGA
>NC_141818.1:1060675-1075675 GCF_982586985.1 Callionymus lyra | reverse complement strand
GTCACACGGTTGATTGATTGGATTAATTGATTTGATTATTTTATTTATTTATTTGATTAATTGATTGATTGGATTGATTGATTAATTGATTTGACTGATTAATTGATTGATTTGATTGATTTGATTGATTGATTTGATTGATTAATTGATTGATTTGATTGATTAATTGATTTGATTGATTGGATTAATTGATTTGATTGATTAATTGATTGATTTGATTGATTAATTGATTGATTGGATTAATTGATTTGATTGATTAATTGATTGATTTGATTGATTAATTGATTAATTGATTGATTGGATTAATTGATTGATTAATTGATTGATTGATTAATTGATTTATTTGATTGATTAATTGATTGATTAATTAATTGATTGATTTGATTGATTAATTGATTGATTTGACCAACAGAGGTCATTAAAAACTGCACAACAACAACATGAGGAATAAAAAGTGTGTTAAAGTCTTTTAAACCTGTTTCTGAAGTTCAATGTAAAAGTAGTTTTTTTTAAAACATGAAATGTATCTTTGTATTATTTAAAAATAATGTCAAGGTGTCAGACGTTGAACATGGCGACGAGGCTCAAGTAAACATCTCGCACCTCATCTTGTCGTCCCAGTGGAACTTCTTCCGAGGTCCCATCACCCTCTTCCCGGGTTTCTCCTCGTCGTCCTCCTCCGAGCCGTTCTTGTCCACCTCCTCCGACTGTTGCCTGAACCACACCAGACGACGTCATCACCAGCAGGTGGCGCCACAGTCTCGAAGAACCTCGAAGAACCTCGAAGGACCTCGAAGGACCTCGAAGGACCTCGAAGGACCTCGAAGAACCTCGAAAGACCTCGAAGGACCTCGAAGAACCTCGAAGGACCTCGAAGGACCTCGAAGGACCTCGAAGGACCTCGAAGGACCTCGAAGAACCTCGAAGAACCTCGAAAGACCTCGAAGGACCTCGAAGAACCTCGAAGGACCTCGAAGGACCTCGAAGGACCTCGAAAGACCTCGAAGGACCTCGAAGGACCTCGAAGGACCTCGAAGGACCTCGAAGGACCTCGAAGAACGTACCTGGCGGCCTTGGCCACGCAGTCCATGTTGTAGCGAGCCACCTGCTCCGGCATGGCGCTACAAACCGCCATCTTCATCCTGAGCAGCGGCGAGTGAAGCCGCTCGTCCTGCGAGACAACAGTGGAAGAAGTGAGAGGAAGTGAAGGAGGAGCCTGGAGAGAGTGATGAGAGGAAGACAGAAGGTTAGAAGAGGCTCTCGTTTGACCCCTGAGAGGTCAAACCTCAACACGTTATGATTTATTATCAAGATCTTTTCGTTCTCCACACAAACTTTAACACAAGAAAAGATACATTTGATGTTTATTATTAAATGATAAGATCATGTATTTGAGTTTGTGAAGTTTATCTCTAAATATCTCCAATCATTTGCTCCTGAAACTGACGCCTGTTAACTTTAGTCCATGAACCACGAGTTACAACATCGACCAATGAGCTGCTGTCTTTGTCATTAGCTCCGCCCACTGACGGATTAGATCGGATCAGACGTGTGTCAATCAAAACTGTGTTTTCAAATCATGTGAATTTAATAATATTGTATATATTTCAGAATCTATGTTTTTACACGTTCATTTAAACATTTTCCTTTTTTGTAGATGAAATCATTTTGAACCTTTTCATCACTTCAATTATTTCATAAAAACGAATTCATCATTAATATTTAAAGTAATATTACTTAATGTACACAAACTTAGACTGACAACATTGCAGTTCTACCATCCTCTCACTAGGGGGAGCCAGAGATAAAGGTCGTGAGACAAAATGGCTCCAGTGTCCAGGGAGGAGGACAAAGGTCCACTCAGCTGTTTCTAAAGGGACACCTGAAGGTCAGAGGTCGTGACCTCACTGCTCACCTGGATGTTGAGCCTGAGCTTCTTCAGACGCTTGAGAAGAGCCTCCTTGTTGCACGGAACCAGAGCCTCCAGGTGCAGGTAGACCTCGGAGCGCACCTGAGGAGGCTGATCCTGGACCTGCAGCTCGATGCTGAGACCAGACACACCATCAGGATTACTTGATGGATGGAGGAGGAGGAGGAGGAGGAGGAGGAGGAGGAGGAGGAGGAGGAGGAGGAGGAGGAGGAGGAGGAGGAGTTGGAGAGAGAGAGGGAGGATCACAGGGGAACTGAGGCGACAATGAGCAGGAAGGAGGAGGAGGAGGAGAGGAGGAAGAGAAGAGGAGGAGGAGAGGAGGAGGAGAGAATAGGAGGAGAGGAGGAAGAGAGGAGGAGGAGAGGAAGAAGAGGAGGAGAGAAGAGGAGGAGAAGAGGAGAAGGAGAGGTAGAGAGCAGGAGGAGAGGAGAGGAGGAGAGGAGGAGAGGAGGAAGAGAGGAGGAAGAGAGGTAGAGAGGAGGAGGAGAGGAGGAGGAGAGGAGAGGAGGAAGAGAGGAGGAAGAGAGGAGGAGGAGGAGGAGAGGTAGAGAGGAGGAAGAGAGGAGGAGATGAGGAAGAGAGGAGGAAGAGAGGTAGAGAGGAGGAGGAGAGGAGGAGGAGAGGAGAGGAGGAGAGGAGGAAGAGAGGAGGAAGAGAGGAGGAGGAGGAGAGGTAGAGAGGAGGAAGAGAGGAGGAAGAGAGGAGGAAGAGAGGAGGAAGAGAGGAGGAGGAGGAGGAGGAGAGGAGGAGGACAGTGATGTAGAAGCTCCACTCACTCCAGCAGGATGTTATTCATGTCGAGGGTGAAGAACTTCTTTCTTCCTTCTTGATCGAACTGACGTGACGCCTGAACACAAGTTACTTTATGAACTCTATCATTTCATGTCTGTCTCTATATATACCTGTCTGTCTGTCTGTCTGTCTGTCTGTCTGTCTGTCTGTCTGTCTGTCTGTCTGTCTGTCTGTCTGTATACATGTGCCTCTCTCCTGTCTGTCTGTGTATATATGTATGTCTCTATATACCTGTCTGTCTGTGTATATATGTCTGTCTCTATATACCTGTCTGTCTGTGTATATATGTCTGTCTCTATATACCTGTCTGTCTGTGTATATATGTCTGTCTATATATACCTGTCTGTCTGTGTATATATGTCTGTCTCTATATACCTGTCTGTCTCTGTATATATGTATGTCTCTATATACCTGTCTGTCTCTATATACCTGTCTGTCTCTGTATATATGTATGTCTCTATATACCTGTCTGTCTGTGTATATATGTATGTCTCTATATACCTGTCTGTCTGTGTATATATGTATGTCTCTATATACCTGTCTGTCTGTGTATATATGTCTGTCTCTATATACCTGTCTGTCTGTGTATATATGTATGTCTCTATATACCTGTCTGTCTGTGTATATATGTATGTCTCTATATACCTGTCTGTCTGTGTATATATGTATGTCTCTATATATACCTGTCTGTCTGTGTATATATGTATGTCTCTATATACCTGTCTGTCTGTGTATATATGTATGTCTCTATATATACCTGTCTGTCTGTGTATATATGTCTGTCTCTATATACCTGTCTGTCTCTGTATATATGTATGTCTCTATATACCTGTCTGTCTGTGTATATATGTATGTCTCTATATACCTGTCTGTCTGCGTATATATGTATGTCTCTATATACCCGTCTGTCTGCGTATATATGTATGTCTCTATATACCTGTCTGTCTGTGTATATATGTATGTCTCTATATACCTGTCTGTCTGTGTGTGTATATATGTATGTCTCTATATACCTGTCTGTCTGTGTATATATGTCTGTCTCTATATACCTGTCTGTCTGTGTATATATGTATGTCTCTATATACCTGTCTGTCTGTGTATATATGTATGTCTCTATATACCTGTCTGTCTGTGTATATATGTATGTCTCTATATATACCTGTCTGTCTGTGTATATATGTATGTCTCTATATACCTGTCTGTCTGTGTATATATGTATGTCTCTATATATACCTGTCTGTCTGTGTATATATGTCTGTCTCTATATACCTGTCTGTCTCTGTATATATGTATGTCTCTATATACCTGTCTGTCTGTGTATATATGTATGTCTCTATATACCTGTCTGTCTGCGTATATATGTATGTCTCTATATACCCGTCTGTCTGCGTATATATGTATGTCTCTATATACCTGTCTGTCTGTGTATATATGTATGTCTCTATATACCTGTCTGTCTGTGTGTGTATATATGTATGTCTCTATATACCTGTCTGTCTGTGTATATATGTATGTCTCTATATACCCGTCTGTCTGCGTATATATGTATGTCTCTATATACCTGTCTGTCTGTGTATATATGTATGTCTCTATATACCTGTCTGTCTGTGTATATATGTATGTCTCTATATACCTGTCTGTCTGCGTATATATGTATGTCTCTATATACCTGTCTGTCTGTGTATATATGTATGTCTCTATATACCTGTCTGTCTGTGTATATATGTCTGTCTCTCTATACCTGTCTGTCTGTGTATATATGTATGTCTCTATATACCTGTCTGTCTGTGTATATATGTATGTCTCTATATACCTGTCTGTCTGTGTATATATGTATGTCTCTATATACCTGTCTGTCTGTGTATATATGTATGTCTCTATATACCTGTCTGTCTGTGTATATATGTCTGTCTCTATATACCTGTCTGTCTGTGTATATATGTCTGTCTCTATATACCTGTCTGTCTGTGTATATATGTATGTCTCTATATATACCTGTCTGTCTGTGTATATATGTATGTCTCTATATACCTGTCTGTCTGTGTATATATGTATGTCTCTATATACCTGTCTGTCTGTGTATATATGTATGTCTCTATATACCTGTCTGTCTGTCCGTCTGTATACATGTGTCTCTCTCCTGTCTGTCTGTGTATATATGTATGTCTCTCTCCTGTCTGTCTGTGTATATATGTATGTCTCTATATACCTGTCTGTCTGTCTGTCTGTCTGTATACATGTGTCTCTCTCCTGTCTGTCTGTGTATATATGTATGTCTCTCTCCTGTCTGTCTGTGTATATATGTATGTCTCTATATACCTGTCTGTCTGTGTATATATGTATGTCTCTATATACCTGTCTGTCTGTCCGTCTGTATACATGTGTCTCTCTCCTGTCTGTGTATATATGTATGTCTCTATATACCTGTCTGTCTGTCCGTCTGTATACATGTGTCTCTCTCCTGTCTGTCTGTGTATATATGTATGTCTCTCTCCTGTCTGTCTGTGTATATATGTATGTCTCTATATACCTGTCTGTCTGTCTGTCTGTCTGTATACATGTGTCTCTCTCCTGTCTGTCTGTGTGTGTATATATGTATGTCTCTATATACCTGTCTGTCTGTGTATATATGTCTGTCTCTATATACCTGTCTGTCTGTGTATATATGTATGTCTCTATATACCTGTCTGTCTGTCCGTCTGTATACATGTGCCTCTCTCCTGTCTGTCTGTGTATATATGTCTGTCTCTCTCCTGTCTGTCTGTGTATATATGTATGTCTCTATATACCTGTCTGTCTGTGTATATATGTCTGTCTCTATATACCTGTCTGTCTGTGTATACATGTATGTCTCTATATACCTGTCTGTCTGTCCGTCTGTATACATGTGCCTCTCTCCTGTCTGTGTATATATGTATGTCTCTATATACCTGTCTGTCTGTCTGTCTGTCTGTATACATGTGTCTCTCTCCTGTCTGTCTGTGTATATATGTATGTCTCTCTCCTGTCTGTCTGTGTATATATGTATGTCTCTATATACCTGTCTGTCTGTGTATATATGTATGTCTCTATATACCTGTCTGTCTGTCCGTCTGTATACATGTGTCTCTCTCCTGTCTGTGTATATATGTATGTCTCTATATACCTGTCTGTCTGTCCGTCTGTATACATGTGTCTCTCTCCTGTCTGTCTGTGTATATATGTATGTCTCTCTCCTGTCTGTCTGTGTATATATGTATGTCTCTATATACCTGTCTGTCTGTCTGTCTGTCTGTATACATGTGTCTCTCTCCTGTCTGTCTGTGTATATATGTATGTCTCTATATACCTGTCTGTCTGTGTATATATGTCTGTCTCTATATACCTGTCTGTCTGTGTATATATGTATGTCTCTATATACCTGTCTGTCTGTGTATACATGTATGTCTCTATATACCTGTCTGTCTGTCCGTCTGTATACATGTGCCTCTCTCCTGTCTGTGTATATATGTATGTCTCTATATACCTGTCTGTCTGTCTGTCTGTCTGTATACATGTGTCTCTCTCCTGTCTGTCTGTGTATATATGTATGTCTCTATATACCTGTCTGTCTGTGTATATATGTCTGTCTCTATATACCTGTCTGTCTGTGTATATATGTATGTCTCTATATACCTGTCTGTCTGTCCGTCTGTATACATGTGCCTCTCTCCTGTCTGTCTGTGTATATATGTCTGTCTCTCTCCTGTCTGTCTGTGTATATATGTATGTCTCTATATACCTGTCTGTCTGTGTATATATGTCTGTCTCTATATACCTGTCTGTCTGTGTATACATGTATGTCTCTATATACCTGTCTGTCTGTCCGTCTGTATACATGTGCCTCTCTCCTGTCTGTGTATATATGTATGTCTCTATATACCCGTCTGTCTGTGTATATATGTATGTCTCTATATACCCGTCTGTCTGTGTATATATGTATGTCTCTATATACCCGTCTGTCTGTGTATATATGTATGTCTCTATATACCCGTCTGTCTGTGTATATATGTATGTCTCTATATACCCGTCTGTCTGTGTATATATGTATGTCTCTATATACCCGTCTGTCTGTGTATATATGTATGTCTCTATATACCTGTCTGTCTGTGTATATATGTATGTCTCTATATACCTGTCTGTCTGTGTATATATGTATGTCTCTATATACCTGTCTGTCTGTGTATATATGTATGTCTCTATATACCTGTCTGTCTGTGTATATATGTATGTCTCTATATACCCGTCTGTCTGTGTATATATGTATGTCTCTATATACCTGTCTGTCTGTGTATATATGTATGTCTCTATATACCTGTCTGTCTGTGTATATATGTATGTCTCTATATACCCGTCTGTCTGTGTATATATGTATGTCTCTATATACCTGTCTGTATATATGTCTCTCTCTCTCTGTGTACGTGTCTCTCTCTCTGTGTACGTGTCTCTCTCTCAGGTTGTACTTGAGAGACTAACCTGTGAGTTCAGTAAGTCAGTGAACAGTAAGAAGGACGTCAGTGATGTTGATCCAGAAGCTCCTACTCACCGCCTGCAGGTCCTCGATGCGTTTGAGAAGAGCAGCTGGCAGACCTCCAGGCAGCGGAGGAGGACAGTAGAGTCCACTGGAAGACCCTCGGCCCGTCACCCGGACCCCCCCCACCACGCCGCCGTTCTCGTGGTCCGAGTCCAGCAAGTTGAAGTCCAGTTCCCCCAGCAGGTCCTGGAGCTCCTTCTCATTGGCCGAGCCCAGCAGCGACATCACGGACGGGTCGGAGGTGAGCTCGGCCAGCGAGAGGTCGCCGCCCGTGTGGCCGGAGTTGGAAGTGTTCTCCCGGGGGTCCGCCTGAGCGACGGCCCCTGCAGGACCCGCCGGGGCCACGTTGGGGTTGATCTTCATCAACTCGTCCTTCTCTCGAGTGAAGCGTCGCAGCATGGCCGCCAGATACAACGAGTCCTTCATCAGCTTCTTCCTCTTCTTCTTCTCCGGTCTGTGGACGTCCACGGCTGTCACGCTGTTGGAGGAGAGGTTAGGTATCAGAGCTGCATTCACTGAGAGGGGACCAGACAGAGAGAGTTCACGTTAAAAAGTTTTAGAAACTTTTTTTTTTAAATTGAAGCATTTAATGATTTTTTTTTTTCAGATTTTCTAAATTGAAAGGTTAAAATTAGTTCCTTTTTTAGATTTAAGTATTGTTTTCCTTTTATATAGTTTGACCATTTACTTCCCATAATCCAAATACCATATATTCCAGACTGTAAGTGTCAGTTTCTTTCATAGTTTGTCCGCGACTTATACTCTGGAGCGACTTATGTGTGAAATTATGAACACATTATTATATCATTTCACATGTTATTCTCACACTAAACCACCAGAGGGCGCTCTAGGCCTGTGTTGATCATTTCCACGTAGAAGAGGAAGCATCTTCTACCTCCGGAGTTAGTTAGTTGTTTAAAAGTGACACGAGGATGAAGAGTTATTTGGAGTTACACGGATGGTTTGGTAAACTAGTTAGTTATTGATGCTATAGTTCTCTGAATAACTCTTCATATGTTATGTTAACATACCAGGTTCTCACTTCATGTAACGGAACGTACAATTATTCAGCCTGTTCTTGCATCTATTCTATTTTTTTTCTATTTTTATTTATCAAATCAATTTCCCCCAAAAATGCGACTTATATATGTTTTTACTTCTTTATTATGCATTTCATGTCTGGAGCGACTTGTGCTCCGGAGACACTTATAGTCCAGAGAATACGGTATGTATGTTTTTAGTGTAATATTATTGCATCCAGTCTTTTAAATTCAATATAGATTATAGAAAAAGTTGGATCCAGTATCTCTGTGCTCTGTTGGTTTTGTCTGGTGACTCTTATTATACCAACATTTATATTGGAGGAATTTTCAAATGTGTTTTTGAATTATTTAAATAATAATAAAACTTTTTTTAAAGTAAGTTCATTATTTATAAATTGAATCATTCAAGATATGTAACATTTTAATATAGACATGTTGGATTGAATTATTTCAACATATGAAATGTTAGATTGAATATTGGTGCTGATGGAACTTTAAATGATCTTTTGAACACAATAAAGTGACAGATGTGTTGACGCTAGTGTCGTCTCTCAAGTTAACAATCCTCACCCTTGTTGAGAGACTCTGTTGTTGAGATGTTTCTCCTCCAGACCCTCCTTCTTCCTCCTTCTGTTCATCATCTGCTCGCCTTCGTCGCTCGTCTTCTGGAGCGACAACACATCATGACGCCGGACGCACAACACACACTGTTACGAGCGTCTACACACACGTCTACACAAGGTTTGACGCTAAATTGAAAACTGGACCTGAATAAATGTTCTAAACGTTCAACCTTTGCTTCTTGACTCGTCTGCTCTGAACCAGATGGTTGGAGAAATGTGTGTTAAAAACAACAACAGGTTTGAAACACAATAATCAAATCATTTCTTCATTCTTAAAAAACGTTCAATTTTCCATATTGAAATTATTCAATAGAAAATGAAAAGTCACGACTATATATTTGAAGTCATTAAAAATACAATTACTTTTTATTTTTAATTCAATGACCTAAAAAAACTAAACAAATTTTAAACAAGAAAACTCATTTGGAATGTTTGATCGAGCCTTCATGGATGTTGTGATGCCTTCAAAGATAATGATGCTGTCGTGGACGTTGCAGTGAGTTTGTGACGTTCACCAGGATCATGAAGCACCGGCGTCACCATCATCATCATCATCATCATCACCATCATGATCATCATCATCACCATCACCATCATCATCATCACCATCATCATCATCACCATCATCATCTTCACCATCATCACCATCATCATCATCACCATCATCACCATCATCATCACCATCACCATCATCACCATCATCATCATCACCATCATCTTCACCATCATCATCATCATCATCATCACCATCATCATCATCATCATCATCACCATCACCACCATCATCTTCACCATCATCACCATCATCACCATCATCACCATCATCACCATCACCATCACCATCATCTTCACCATCATCATCTTCACCATCATCACCATCTTCACCATCATCACCATCACCATCTTCATCATCATCACCATCACCATCATCTTCACCATCATCATCATCATCATCTTCACCATCATCACCATCTTCACCATCATCACCATCTTCATCATCATCACCATCACCATCACCATCTTCATCTTCACCATCATCACCATCTTCATCATCATCACCATCATCACCACCACCATCATCACCATCTTCACCATCATGATCATCACCATCATCATCACCATCATCATCATCATCACCATCATCATCATCATCATCATCATCATCTCACCTTCTCCTCGCCCTCGGAGTCGGAGGCGGTCCTGAACTGCAGAGTTCCAGTGTTGATATAGAATCCTCCCAGCTTGGTGGTGAGAGACGCCGGCACCAGCTCGTCGTACTGGAGACAACACACAGTCAGAGGCTCCAGTGGAGACCAACGTGAAGAAACATCAGTCATCGACTGAAGCACTGATGATGAAGATGAAGAGTAAGAATGTTATGTTCACACACACAAATAAACACCTGAAGGTGACACGTGTGACATCACTGTCATCAGAATAAAGATGTTGTTGTTTTATTATCTTTTCTACATCAAAAGCTTGAATCTTTTGGTTTTGTTTTTTTATAAATAAAACTAAATCAATCCAATCAGCACATGATGAATCAAGCAGCTCGGTTCTCTGTTGCTTTTGTCTGGTGACTCCATTATATCTTTATATTTCAATTCAAAGAGTTTGAATCAAAGATATTGAAAAATACAATTTTGAATTAGTTGAATTAGAAAATCAAACTATGTTCATGAAAAATGTATTTATCCAACATTCAATTCATCAAATAAACCTTCAGTACAGAAATGATACATTCAATTATTTTTATAAAACAATTCAATTCAAAAGATTCAAAGATTCCAACATTTGAAATGTGAAATTCCTTGAAGACGCCACGACACGGATGTAATAACATAGTAACAGAGCAAAGATAAAACAATTAAACATCAAAGAAGTCGATGACGAAGATGAAAACTAAAGATATACATTAAAGATATAAACTAAAGATATACATTAATGATGTAAAATAATATATAAATTAAAGACACAAACTAAAGATATACATTAAAGATATGAACTAAAGATATACATTAAAGATATAACCTAAAGATATACATTAATGATGTAAAATAATATATAAATTAAAGACACAAACTAAAGATATACATTAAATATATCAACTAAAGATATACATTAAAGATATGAACCAAAGATATAAACTAAAGATATACATTAAAGATATAAAATAAAGATATACATTAAAGATATAAACTAATGATATACATTAAAGATATACTGTACATTAAAGATATAAACTGAAGATATACATTAAAGATATACATTAAAGATATAAACTAAAGATATAAACTGAAGATATACATTAAAGATATACTGTACATTAAAGATATAAACTAAAGATATAAACTGAAGATATACATTAAAGATATACTGTACATTAAATATATAAACTAAAGATATACATTAAAGATATACTGTACATTAAAGATATAAACTAAAGATATACATTAAATATGTACTGTACATTAAAGATATAAACTAAATATATAAACTAAAGATATACATTAAATATAAACTGTACATTCAAGATATAAACTAAAGATATATTTTAAAGATTTAAACTAAACTGAAGATATACATTAAAGATATAAACTAAAGATATACATTAAAGATATAAACTAAACATATACACTAAAGATATACTGTACATTAAAGATATAAACTAAAGATATATTTTAAAGATATGATCTAAACTGAAGATATAAACTAAATATATAAACTAAAGATATACATTAAAGATATACTGTACATTAAAGATATAAACTAAATATATATTTTAAAGATATAAATTAAAGATATAAACTAAAGATATACATTAAAAGTTATAAACTAAAGATACACATTAAATATATACTGTACATTAAAGATATAAACCAAAGATATAAATTGAAGATATACAATATAGATATAAACTAAAGATATACATTAAAGATATAAACTATATATATACACTAAAGATATAAATTAAAGATATAAATTGAAGATATACAATATAGATATAAACTAAAGATATACATTAAAGATATAAACTATATATATACACTAAAGATATAAATTAAAGATATAAACTGAAGATATACATTAGTTTATAGCTTTAGTTTATATCTTTAATGTACATCTTCAGTTTATATCTTTAAAGATATAAAGATGAACGAGTGTGAACAGTTTCATCAAGACTAAAAGCACTAAAAGAACTAAAAGAACTAAAAGAACTAAAAGCACTAACACTAAACCACTGAAGGCGTGTCTGCTGCACTTACAGCTTCAGAGTTGTCAATAAAAGGGTCTGTCTCATCATAGCCGAAACCTATATCAACCAGATCTTGAATTCTGTCCTTTCTCTTCTGGTCCAGGTCGCCCTGCAAGTTAGAAACACACAGTCACAACTCAAGGACTCACAACATCGACTCCTGGTTACACACCTCGCCGTGCCTCGTCAAACTCTTTTCATTAAGTTCAGAACAAATGTTCCTTGTATTGGATCAAGACTAGATTCCAGTTCAGATGTTTCAACATGTTGACCTCAAACCTGGTGAAGATCAATTCTTCTTGTTGTGGTTTGTCTTCGGAGCTTCAACGTATGGATTAATGTTCGACTGGTTCCATGTTGTTTTGCTACCACACACGTGTGAGTTTGACTCACAACATCGACATCACACGTTCAAACATGAGCTTCATCATGTTCTGTAGAGGATCTGAAGAAAGTGTGTCCAGACATCATCATGTGACTGAAGCTCAAACGTTACGTGGTTGTAAACTGTCTGTCAAACAAATCATTAGATGATTCTATTGTTCTTAACGGCTCCTGTCGTCAAATGTGTTTCACTTGAACTTATTTGTCATAATCAACTAGACCGGATTTTCTGCACCGGATTATAAGGCGCAGAGAATAAAAGATACAAACGTTGGACTGGGGTTGTGTTATCATCCACTAGATAAAGCTGAGCTAAAGGGAACGTCAACAAAACAGATAAAGTCAAACTTTATTAAGCGTCTGACAACTTTGTTCACTCCCATGGTAACGATGTTCAAATGATGTTTAAAAGGCTTCAAGCAGCAGCGCATGAGACTGTGTTTCGAGCAGACAAATGTTGAGCAGCAGAGAAGTTGAGCGCGTGTATGACGGCTAGAGCACACGTGTATGACGGCTAGAGCGCACGTGTATGACGGCTAGAGCGCACGTGTATGACGGCTAGAGCGCACGTGTATGACATGTTGAACGCACGTGTATGACATGTTGAACGCGCACGTGTATGACTAGTTGAGCGCAGCAGAGTGATTTTGAGTGTACAACAACCAAGACACACTCGCTCAAACCGGTTGCAGTAATATCACTCCATAACCGTCTGCCATGATGTGACGTGCGTCGTGATGATGCAATGACGTAATTCCGCCCACAGCGTGTCGGCTCAGTGTCATGAAAGTGTTTGTAAACAAGTCACCCACCGGATAATGTTCATATACAGTTGAAAGCAGAACATTTATTTTGATTTCATGTTAGACAATGACAAAAGAAAATGTTTGTGTGTCTTTTTATACAGTGTATGTAAACTTCTGGTTTCACCTGTATAAGGCACACTGTCGTTTTGATCATTTTAAGTGCGGAAAATACGGCAATTGATGATTTCATATTTATTGTTGTTTTACTGAACCGGTGCTTTATCTCAAATCACACACTTATCTTAGTGCACTTAAAGTTAGTGTGCATCAGGATAGTGTACGTACAGTTCCTAATTCTCCACAGATAGTATGTCGCAAATCAAACTCTGCTGCTACAAACTAACAGGAAATGACGCGACAGCTTCTTCTTCTACTACTATTTAACAATGGTTTCAAGCAGCTGTAGGAACACTAGCGACACCTGCTGGCAGCACGTTTGGATCAAGAAATATGAGAAATATTGACAAGATATTTACGCTGGTATCAGCAGCAAATATGCGTCATCCTCCTACTGCTGCTGAAAATACACCTGGAAGTATATGAATATATATATAGATATCTCTATATCTATATATATATATATATATATGACGTAACTTAGATGGAGTCGTTTAGGGTAGAAAGTGTCCATCGAGCCATACTCAGTTTTGTGGGTGTTTTAGTGACAATCTAGTGTGTATGAAGCGCTTCATTTCACATGCTTTAGACTAGTATTGAGATGCACTTATGCACTATAGATACTAAGTTGAAGTACACAAGTATGTGATTCGAGACACAGCTATGATCTACTGTTACCACCGACACGACTCCGAAGATTTCAGTGAAGGAAGTCAAAGTTTCGATCACAGTCTCCACACTGAGCTACATTTAAACAGAACATTAACCACAACAGACGTAAACACTGAGGAGAAACTATTTTAAACCAACAAAATCTCTCTTTTCTCCAAACACACGACAAACAAACATATTGTATAAATTAAACATTTCTTAAATGATCACTTCGATCAATCAGTGTCACGTTATGTAAAGTTGACAATTTGTACTTCTATGTCTCGTTGTTGTTTACGTCTCCGTCCGTCTGTGAACTGTTAGGCTCGGTTGCTATGACAACGCATCTCAGGAAGTAATACTAACTTATGATCTAGTCAAACACTAGTGATCCAGTGAAGTAATACTAACTTATGATCAAGTCAAACACTAGTGATCCAGTGAAGTAATACTAACTTATGATCTAGTCAAACACTAGTGATCCAGTGAAGTAATACTAACTTATGATCTAGTCAAACACTAGTGATCCAGTGAAGTAATACTAACTTATGATCTAGTCAAACACTAGTGATCCAGTGAAGTAATACTAACTTATGATCTAGTCAAACACTAGTGATCCAGTGAAGTAATACTAACTTATGATCTAGTCAAACACTAGTGATCCAGTGAAGTAATACTAACTTATGATCTAGTCAAACACTAGTGATCCAGTGAAGTAATACTAACTTATAATCTAGTCAAACACTAGTGATCCAGTGAAGTAATACTAACTTATGATCTAGTCAAACACTAGTGATCCAGTGAAGTAATACTAACTTATGATCTAGTCAAACACTAGTGATCCAG
>NC_141818.1:1048175-1053175 GCF_982586985.1 Callionymus lyra | reverse complement strand
TATATATGTTTGTATTTCATTTAAAAGACGTTAAATTGAAAAAACTTATTTTTTAATTATTAAAATGACAAAAACAAACAGAATAT
Source organism: Callionymus lyra (assembly GCF_982586985.1). Taxonomy (NCBI): domain Eukaryota; kingdom Metazoa; phylum Chordata; class Actinopteri; order Syngnathiformes; family Callionymidae; genus Callionymus; species Callionymus lyra. Next base: position 1,053,089 of record NC_141818.1, on the reverse strand, counting down.
TTTTTTAATTGAACTGTTAAAACCAGATCAATATAGAAATGATCAGAGAAACATTGGTTACCGTGACGACAAACACTGAAAAATAACATTTGCATAAACATGGCTGGTGTCGTCGTCATGACAACAGGACTCGGTTGTCTTTGGCCCACTTCCTCAGGGTTCTGATGATGTACTCCACCTGAGGGTTCCCAGAGTTCCGCAGCAACAGAACCACCTCGGCGAGCGTCTCCCTGAGAACACACACACCATGAAGCGACGAGGTCACGAGGTCATGAGGTCACGAGGTCACGAGGTCATACTTGGACTCCTTGTTGGCCACGATGAGTTGGAACAAACCCACACAGGCTCCTCTCTTGCCCTCCCAGTAGTTGGAACCAGGATCCAACTTCTCCAGAGCGTCGAAGGCTTTGGCTGCGTAATAGAACTGACCCATCTGAGGACGAGAGGATACATCATCCACAATATATTTTACTGTCACGTCAACTAGTATCAACTCTGGTGTCATTAAACATCAACTAGTATCAACTCTGGTGTCATTAAACATCAACTAGTATCAACTCTGGTGTCATTAAACATAAACTAGTATCGACTCTGGTGTCATTAAACATCAACTAGTATCAACTCTGGTGTCATTAAACATAAACTAGTATTGACTCTGGTGTCATTAAACATCAACTAGTATCAACTCTGGTGTCATTAAGCATCAACTGGTATCAACTCTGGTGTCATTAAACATCAACTAGTATCAACTCTGGTGTCATTAAACATCAACTAGTATCAACTCTGGTGTCATTAAACATCAACTAGTATCAACTCTGGTGTCATTAAACATCAACTAGTATCAACTCTGGTGTCATTAAACATAAACTAGTATCGACTCTGGTGTCATTAAACATCAACTAGTATCAACTCTGGTGTCATTAAACATAAACTAGTATCGACTCTGGTGTCATTAAACATCAACTAGTATCAACTCTGGTGTCATTAAGCATCAACTGGTATCAACTCTGGTGTCATTAAACATCAACTAGTATCAACTCTGGTGTCATTAAACATCAACTAGTATCAACTCTGGTGTCATTAAACATCAACTAGTATCAACTCTGGTGTCATTAAACATCAACTAGTATCGACTCTGGTGTCATTAAACATCAACTAGTATCGACTCTGGTGTCATTAAACATCAACTAGTATCGACTCTGGTGTCATTAAACATCAACTAGTATCGACTCTGGTGTCATTAACCATCAACTAGTATCAACTCTGGTGTCATTAAACATCAACTAGTATCAACTCTGGTGTCATTAAGCATCAACTGGTATCAACTCTGGTGTCATTAAACATCAACTAGTATCAACTCTGGTGTCATTAAACATAAACTAGTATTGACTCTGGTGTCATTAAACATCAACTAGTATCAACTCTGGTGTCATTAAACATCAGCTAGTATCAACTCTGGTGTCATTAAACATCAACTAGTATCGACTCTGGTGTCATTAAACATCAACTAGTATCGACTCTGGTGTCATTAAACATCAACTAGTATCAACTCTGGTGTCATTAACCATCAACTAGTATCAACTCTGGTGTCATTAAACATCAACTAGTATCAACTCTGGTGTCATTAAACATCAACTAGTATCAACTCTGGTGTCATTAAACATCAACTAGTATCAACTTTGGTGTCGTTAAACATCAACTAGTATCAACTCTGGTGTCATTAAACATCAACTAGTATCAACTCTGGTGTCATTAAACATCAACTAGTATCAACTCTGGTGTCATTAAACATCAACTAGTATCAACTCTGGTGTCATTAAACATCAACTAGTATCAACTCTGGTGTCATTAAACATCAACTAGTATCAACTCTGGTGTCATTAAACATCAACTAGTATCAACTCTGGGGTCATTAAGCATCAACTAGTATCAACTCTGGTGTCATTAAACATCAACTAGTATCAACTCTGATGTCATTAAACATCAACTAGTATCAACTCTGGGGTCATTAAGCATCAACTAGTATCAACTCTGGTGTCATTAAACATCAACTAGTATCAACTCTGATGTAATTAAACATCAACTAGTATCAACTCTGGTGTCATTAAACATCAACTAGTATCAACTCTGGTGTCATTAAACATCAACTAGTATCAACTCTGGTGTCATTAAACATCAACTAGTATCAACTCTGGTGTCATTAAACATCAACTAGTATCAACTCTGGTGTCATTAAACATCAACTAGTATCAACTCTGGTGTCATTAAACATCAACTAGTATCAACTCTGGTGTCATTAAACATCAACTAGTATCAAATCTGGTGTCATTAAACATCAACTAGTATCAACTCTGGTGTCATTAAACATCAACTAGTATCAACTCTGGTGTCATTAAACATCAACTAGTATCAACTCTGGTGTCATTAAACATCAACTAGTATCAACTCTGGTGTCATTAAACATCAACTAGTATCAACTCTGGTGTCATTAAACATCAACTAGTATCAACTCTGGTGTCATTAAACATCAACTAGTATCAACTCTGGTGTCATTAAACATCAACTAGTATCAACTCTGGTGTCATTAAACATCAACTAGTATCAACTCTGGTGTCATTAAACATCAACTAGTATCAACTCTGGTGTCATTAAACATCAACTAGTATCAACTCTGGTGTCATTAAACATCAACTAGTATCAACTCTGGTGTCATTAAACATCAACTAGTATCAACTCTGGTGTCATTAAACATCAACTAGTATCAACTCTGGTGTCATTAAACATCAACTAGTATCAACTCTGGTGTCATTAAACATCAACTAGTATCAACTCTGGTGTCATTAAACATCAACTAGTATCAACTCTGGTGTCATTAAACATCAACTAGTATCAACTCTGGTGTCATTAAACATCAACTAGTATCAACTCTGGTGTCATTAAACATCAACTAGTATCAACTCTGGTGTCATTAAACATCAACTAGTATCAACTCTGGTGTCATTAAACATCAACTAGTATCAACTCTGGTGTCATTAAACATCAACTAGTATCAACTCTGGTGTCATCAAACATCAACTAGTATCAACTCTGGTGTCATTAAACATCAACTAGTATCAACTCTGGTGTCATCAAACATCAACTAGTATCAACTCTGGTGTCATTAAACATCAACTAGTATCAACTCTGGTGTCATTAAACATCAACTAGTATCAACTCTGGTGTCATTAAACATCAACTAGTATCAACTCTGGTGTCATTAAACATCAACTAGTATCAACTCTGGTGTCATTAAACATCAACTAGTATCAACTCTGGTGTCATCAAACATCAACTAGTATCAACTCTGGTGTCATCAAACATCAACTAGTATCAACTCTGGTGTCATTAAACATCAACTAGTATCAACTCTGGTGTCATTAAACATCAACTAGTATCAACTCTGGTGTCATCAAACATCAACTAGTATCAACTCTGGTGTCATTAAACATCAACTAGTATCAACTCTGGTGTCATCAAACATCAACTAGTATCAACTCTGGTGTCATTAAACATCTATAACACACACACTTTAACACACATATACACACACACATCTTCAGAGACACACGACCTTGTAGCAGTCGTTGGCGATGAGCTGCAGTAAAGCGAAAGAGTCTGATGAGGTTCCCATCTTCAGGTACAGATCCCAGGCCTGACGAGCCTTTTGGTTCATGATGTCTGAGGAGAGACAGCTGTCAGTCAACTGGTCTGACGTGATGAAGATGTAGATGAAGAAGATGATGAACATGATGAACATGATGATGATGAAAATGATGATGAAGATGATGAAGATGATGAAGATAAAGATGATGATGATGAAGATGATGATGATGATGATGAACATGAACATGATGATGAAGAAGATGAAGATGATGAAGATGATAAACATGATGAAGATGATGTACATGATGAAGATGATGATGATGAAGATGAAGATGAAGAAGATGAAGATGATGAACATGATGAAGATGAACATGAAGATGATGATGAAGATGAAGATGAAGATGAAGAAGATGAAGAAGATGATGATGAACATGAACATGATGATGATGAAGATGATGATGAAGATGAAGATGAAGATGAAGATGAAGATGAAGAAGATGAAGAAGATGATGATGAACATGAACATGATGATGACGAAGATGAAGATGAAGAAGATGAAGAAGATGATGATGAACATGAACATGATGATGATGAAGATGAAGATGAAGATGATGATGAAGATGAAGATGAAGATGAAGATGAAGAAGATGATGATGAACATGAACATGATGATGATGAACATGAACATGAAGATGATGATGATGAAGATGAAGATGAAGATGAAGATGAACATGATGAAGATGATGATGATGAAGATGATGAACATGATGAACATGATGATGAAGAAGATGAAGATGATGATGACGATGAAGATGAAGATGAAGAAGATGAAGAAGATGATGATGAACATGAAGATGATGATGATGAAGATGAAGATGAAGATGAAGATGATGATGAAGATGAAGATGAAGATGAAGATGAAGATGAAGAAGATGATGATGAACATGAACATGATGATGATGAAGATGAAGATGAAGATGAAGAAGATGATGATGAAGAAGATAATGATGATGATGATGAAGATGAAGAAGATGATGATGAAGATGAAGATGAAGATGAAGATGATGATGAACATGAACATGATGATGATGAAGATGAAGATGAAGAAGATGATGATGATGATGAAGATGAAGAAGATGAAGAAGATGATGATGAACATGAACATGATGATGATGAAGATGAAGATGATGATGAAGATGAAGAAGATGATGATGAACATGAACATGATGATGATGAAGATGATGACGATGAAGATGAAGATGATGATGATGA
>NC_141818.1:1035675-1043175 GCF_982586985.1 Callionymus lyra | reverse complement strand
AAGCAATTCCGAGCGAATTTTCCAGTGACCAAGTGTGACGTGTTAGGAAGCAGAATATATTTCCAACTGATATAAACGTCCACAGCTATAGATAAGCGATTGAACCCGCGAGTAAACGTGAGTTCCAAAGCCTGCATCATTTATTCTGAAGTTTCTGTTCAGACGCGGCAACAGGAAACCGAGCGATTACCTCCGGTTCACCGGATTGCTTGTCGTTGCTAGGTAACCGATTTACAGTAAAGAAGTAAAACACTCTTGAGGTTCACAGGTTTTATTTGCGGGCAGGATGGAGCCTCAGTGGAGTCCTAGACCAGGGGTTGTGGGTTCGAGTCCCATCTGGGTCGGTTTGAGCTTTGCTGCGATGATTCGAAACTGACGCTAGATGGAGCCAAATTATTGTCATGTTGAAAAGATAAACACAACATCTCATGAACCTCATCAGATTGTGTTTTATTGTCGTGTTGAAAAGATAAACACAACATCTCGTGAACCTCATCAGATTGTGTTTTATTGTCGTGTTGAAAAGATAAACACAACATCTCATGAACCTCATCAGATTGTGTTTTATTGTCGTGTTGAAAAGATAAACACAACATCTCATGAACCTCATCAGATTGTGTTTTATTGTCGTGTTGAAAAGATAAACACAACATCTCATGAACCTCATCAGATTGTGTTTTATTGTCATCGTTTTACTGTAACATTTTATTGAAAATCACGGTGAACACGAGCGAACGTCCAGAGAAACAAACATCAGCAGAAACGACAACAGTTGGTCACATGACGACAACATTTCCTTCAGTGTGTGACACGACAACAAGGCTCTTCACGTGTGTTGGCACATTAAATACACAACGACGCACCAGAAGCACGACACGTCTTTATAAAAACAACATTTTTAACGTCAGAAAATCTGGAAAATACTCAAGTTTATCGTCAATAAATAAAATAATACACAATAAAATCTGCTGGTTTGTGTACAAGTGCAGTTTTTTCTCTCGTGTCGGTGCAAAAATAAACACTTGACTCTGGTTTTTAAACATGTGTTTGGATCGAGTAACAGACGTGGTTTGAAGATTCTGGAGAAACGTTTGTAGAAACTTTATAAACTTGATATGTTTCCATGAAGCGACGCCAGTGATTGTCGAAGGTTTGCAACAGTGATGGTCGCACACGTCACACACTCGCTGCACAACAGTGATGGTCGCACACGTCACACACTCGCCGCACAACAGTGATGGTCGCACACGTCACACACTCGCTGCACAACAGTGATGGTCGCACACGTCACACACTCACTGCACAACAGTGATGGTTGCACACGTCACACACTCGCTGCACAACAGTGATGGTCGCACACGTCACACACTCGCCGCACAACAGTGATGGTTGCACACGTCACACACTCGCTGCACAACAGTGATGGTCGCACACGTCACACACTCGCCGCACAACAGTGATGGTCGCACACGTCACACACTCGCTGCACAACAGTGATGGTCGCACACGTCACACACTCGCCGCACAACAGTGATGGTCGCACACGTCACACACTCGCCGCACAACAGTGATGGTCGCACACGTCACACACTCGCCGCACAACAGTGATGGTCGCACACGTCACACACTCGCCGCACAACAGTGATGGTCGCACACATCACACACACGACACACACTCACTCCTGGTCCTCACAGACTCAGGACTTCAGACCCATGCGATCCATCAGCTGCTCGTACACGGTCCAGGCCATGGCTGCCATCAGAGTCCGGCGCAGAGACCTCGGCACTGAACCTCTGAAGAATCCCTTCAGACCTCGTTCCTGGAGGAGACAAGAACAGGAGTCAGTCTGACGAGTCGATCCGAGAAGGATCATCAGTTGATCCAGACACGCTCCTGACTGAGGACCAACAGAACTCACTCTGTAGATGAAGCTAAATGCCTCTGAGGTGCTGCAGCGACACGACTGCACTTGGATGTGAGTCTTCAGCACGTCTGCAGGTTGAGTCGCCAGAGACGCCAGGACGCCTGCGAGTGAACCACAGCTGAAGCTGACCAGAGGAGCGTAGACGGAGGACGCCACGTCTGAGGAGGATCATGACAATATTCTTTTGATGGATTACAGTTGAAAACTGTTTGATTGCATATGGAAGTGCAGTATTGATTTGATCTTGTAGAAACCAGGACAATGTAAGAGCAGGATGGAGCAGCTCTCACCTGGAGGAATTGCCCTCTTGGTCTGACTGTAGAACATGACGTAGATCCCGGAGAAGGGGGCGTCTCGCAGCAGGGTGGCGGTGAGACCCGAGAACAGAGCTCGGACTCCCTCGGTCTGGTAGACGCTCCTCAGAGCTCCGGCCACACTGGAGTAGTTGAAGCAGCCGCTCTGTGACACAACAAGACTCCTGAGGTCAGGGTTCATCACACAAGACTCCTGAGGTCAGGGTTCATCACACAAGACTCTCGAGGTCAGGGTTCATCACACAAGACTCCTGAGGTCAGGGTTCATCACACAAGACTCTTGAGGTCATGGTTCATCACACAAGACTCCTGAGGTCAGGGTTCATCACACAAGACTCTTGAGGTCATGGTTCATCACACAAGACTCTTGAGGTCAGGGTTCATCACACAAGACTCTCGAGGTCAGGGTTCATCACACAAGACTCTCGAGGTCAGGGTTCATCACACAAGACTCTTGAGGTCAGGGTTCATCACACAAGACTCTCGAGGTCAGGGTTCATCACACAAGACTCTTGAGGTCAGGGTTCATCACACAAGACTCTCGAGGTCAGGGTTCATCACACAAGACTCTCGAGGTCAGGGTTCATCACACAAGACTCTCGAGGTCAGGGTTCATCACACAAGACTCTTGAGGTCAGGGTTCATCACACAAGACTCTTGAGGTCAGGGTTCATCACACAAGACTCTCGAGGTCAGGGTTCATCACACAAGACTCTCGAGGTCAGGGTTCATCACACAAGACTCTTGAGGTCAGGGTTCATCACACAAGACTCTCGAGGTCAGGGTTCATCACACAAGACTCTCGAGGTCAGGGTTCATCACACAAGACTCTCGAGGTCAGGGTTCATCACACAAGACTCTTGAGGTCAGGGTTCATCACACAAGACTCTCGAGGTCAGGGTTCATCACACAAGACTCTTGAGGTCAGGGTTCATCACACAAGACTCTCGAGGTCAGGGTTCATCACACAAGACTCTCGAGGTCAGGGTTCATCACACAAGACTCTCGAGGTCAGGGTTCATCACACAAGACTCTTGAGGTCAGGGTTCATCACACAAGACTCTTGAGGTCAGGGTTCATCACACAAGACTCTCGAGGTCAGGGTTCATCACACAAGACTCTCGAGGTCAGGGTTCATCACACAAGACTCTTGAGGTCAGGGTTCATCACACAAGACTCTCGAGGTCAGGGTTCATCACACAAGACTCTCGAGGTCAGGGTTCATCACACAAGACTCTCGAGGTCAGGGTTCATCACACAAGACTCTTGAGGTCAGGGTTCATCACACAAGACTCTTGAGGTCAGGGTTCATCACACAAGACTCTCGAGGTCAGGGTTCATCACACAAGACTCTCGAGGTCAGGGTTCATCACACAAGACTCTTGAGGTCAGGGTTCATCACACAAGACTCTCGAGGTCAGGGTTCATCACACAAGACTCTCGAGGTCAGGGTTCATCACACAAGACTCTCGAGGTCAGGGTTCATCACTGATCCACGGCTTTACCTCGAAGCGGGTCTTGATGACGGTGAAGGGCAACATGCTGACCCCCGCCACCGTCCGGGCTCCTGCTCCCAGCAGAACCGCCTCGCCGGCGTTGGGCGCTCGCTCCAGGAAGAAGTGCTGCTTGAGCGAGTAGAAGGTGCTGAAGTAGATTCCCACGCCGGGGATGCAGCGCACGAACGACTGTCGGGAGAAGAGTCACCATCAGGTCGTCAGCACCTCAACACTGAGACTCACGGGTGTCACGCCTTTCCACAGGCTGAAGAAGTTCTCGGTCCTGATGATGTCGAGCAGCACAGCAGACATGCCCACGTTACACCTGCAGAAGAACAAAGAAGCTTCTTTAATAACACGTGAATTAAGTGATCGTAACAATCTTTAATAAACTATCAAAGTCTTTATTAACTTTTCATCTTATTTCTTACCTTTATCTTGTTGTCTTTTTATACAAACATCTGTTCAACATATGACTCATTTCTTTAAAGTCCACTAAACTTGAGGTGCACAGACTTCACCTCAGGGATCTGATGTCTTCTTACAATGAGATGGTGGAAACTGCCAGATCTGATTACATCAGAAAACTGGTAGCAGCAAATAGGAAAAACCCCAAAGTGTTGTTTGACACGATTAATTCTCTCGTGTCTCCTGCTCCTCAAATCATGTCTTCTGTGAAGCTGACAGCAATGATTGTTGAGGTTTTTACTGACAAAATTAAATTGATCAAAGAGAAAATCTCTCTTTTGTTTGGAACCCCTACTGTCTCTGAGCCCCTCTCCTCCTCTTGGTCTTCCTTCACTGCTGTATCTTTGGGTGATATTTCATCACTAGTGAACAAGATGAAACCCTCCTCTTGCTCAGATGACGTCCTTCCTTGTAGGCTTTTCATCAAAGTATTTGATGTAATTGGCCCCTGGGTTACCAATATGGTGAACCTCTCCCTTTCCACAGGGGTTTTTAATGCATTTAAACATGCCATTGTGGAGCCTCTGCTCAAAAGGCCAGGCTTAGACCCAACTGACCTCAGTAATTTCAGGCCTATTTCTAAGCTCCCTTTCTTGTCCAAGATCTTGGAGAAGGTTGTGTCTGAGCAGCTGTTCCTGGATCAGAGCGACATCCATGAGAAGTTTCAGTCTGGCTTCCGTAAACATCTACGAAGACAGTCTTACTGAAGGTGTCCAGTGACATCATGATGTTCTGGTTCTCTTGGATCTGTCCTCAGCCTTTGACACAGTTGAACCAGATCCTGCTGAGAAGACTGAGGGATGAAGACTGTCTGGGTCTGTGTTACAGTGGTTCTCCTCATACCTTTCTGGGAGCAGTTTTAGTGTATCTGTCAATCAAATGAGCAAATTAGGTCTGAATCGGCAGATCTGTTGTGAGGAGTCCCTCAAGGTTCTGTTCTGGGTCCTTTATTGTTTTTGCTGTACTTGATTCCTCTGGGTAAAAGGGTTGGTTGTGTGTGATTGAATTGCTGGATCTGTTTTTCCTTAATCAACTGTAGTCTTACTTCAACTGTATAGTGTCTTGAGATAACTTTGTTATGATAACACACTTTAAATAGAATTCAATTGAGTTGATTGTTGTGAGTCTGTGTGAGTGTGAACAAGATTCTAATAATGGTTTGTTTCTGTCGTGTCATCGTTTTTTAACTACACACATTTAAACACAACATCAACATGTTGGTTGTGTGTGATTGTTGTGAGTCTGTGTGAGTGTGAACAAGATTCTAATAATGGTTTGTTTCTGTCGTGTCATCGTTTTTTAACTACACACATTTAAACACAACATCAACATGTTGGTTGTGTGTGATTGTTGTGAGTCTGTGTGAGTGTGAACAAGATTCTAATAATGGTTTGTTTCTGTCGTGTCATCGTTTTTTAACTACACACATTTAAACACAACATCAACATGTTGGTTGTGTGTGATTGTTGTGAGTCTGTGTGAGTGTGAACAAGATTCTAATAATGGTTTGTTTCTGTCGTGTCATCGTTTTTTAACTACACACATTTAAACACAACATCAACATGTTGGTTGTGTGTGATTGTTGTGAGTCTGTGTGAGTGTGAACAAGATTCTAATAATGGTTTGTTTCTGTCGTGTCATCGTTTTTTAACTACACACATTTAAACACAACATCAACATGTTGGTTGTGTGTGATTGTTGTGAGTCTGTGTGAGTGTGAACAAGATTCTAATAATGGTTTGTTTCTGTCGTGTCATCGTTTTTTAACTACACACATTTAAACACAACATCAACATGTTGGTTGTGTGTGATTGTTGTGAGTCTGTGTGAGTGTGAACAAGATTCTAATAATGGTTTGTTTCTGTCGTGTCATCGTTTTTTAACTACACACATTTAAACACAACATCAACATGTTGGTTGTGTGTGATTGTTGTGAGTCTGTGTGAGTGTGAACAAGATTCTAATAATGGTTTGTTTCTGTCGTGTCATCGTTTTTTAACTACACACATTTAAACACAACATCAACATGTTGGTTGTGTGTGATTGTTGTGAGTCTGTGTGAGTGTGAACAAGATTCTAATAATGGTTTGTTTCTGTCGTGTCATCGTTTTTTAACTACACACATTTAAACACAACATCAACATGTTGGTTGTGTGTGATTGTTGTGAGTCTGTGTGAGTGTGAACAAGATTCTAATAATGGTTTGTTTCTGTCGTGTCATCGTTTTTTAACTACACACATTTAAACACAACATCAACATGTTGGTTGTGTGTGATTGTTGTGAGTCTGTGTGAGTGTGAACAAGATTCTAATAATGGTTTGTTTCTGTCGTGTCATCGTTTTTTAACTACACACATTTAAACACAACATCAACATGTTGGTTGTGTGTGATTGTTGTGAGTCTGTGTGAGTGTGAACAAGCCTGAAGGATAATATTTGTTAAACCTTTGTTCAGACCTCGAGTGTGTGTCATCGTCGCTGCAGGAAAAGACACAACTATGTGGGTCAGACGAGTGTAGAGCTGCTGTTGTGTTTGTGTGATAGATGCTTCCTGACATGTGACTGTGAGTCAACCCAACATGCTACTGGCCACAATGTGTGTTTGTTTGTGTGTCTGCATGTGTGTGTTTGTGTGTGTCTGAATCTGTGTTTGTGTATGTCTGCATCTGTGTGTGTTTGTGTGTGTCTGCATCTGTCTGTACACGTGTGTATGTGTGTGTGTGTGTGTATGAGTGTGCATGTATGTGTACATGTGTGTGTGTGTGTGTGTGTGTTTATGTATATTTACATGTATATGTACATGTGTGAACATGAGTGTATGTGTTTATGTACATGTGTACATGTATATGTACATGTGTGTACACGTGTGTATGTGTGTATGTACATGCGAGTACATGTGTGTATGTGTTTATATATACGTGTGTTTAAATGAACATGTGTGTACACGTGTGTACATGTATATGTACATGTGAGTACACGTGTGTATGTGTGTATGTACATGTGAGTACATGTGTGTATGTGTTTATATATACGTGTGTTTAAATGAACATGTGTGTACATGTGTGTATGTGTTTATGTACATGTGTACATGTATATGTACATGTGTGTACATGTGTGTATGTGTTTATATATACGTGTGTTTAAATGAACATGTGTGTACACGTGTGTATGTGTTTATGTACATGTGTACATGTATATGTACATGTGTGTACACGTGTGTATGTGTGTATGTACATGTGAGTACATGTGTGTATGTGTTTATATATACGTGTGTTTAAATGAGCATGTGTGTACACG
>NC_141818.1:950675-1030675 GCF_982586985.1 Callionymus lyra | reverse complement strand
CACAGATGTCAGCTCCATCCTGGACACAGAAGGTTTGCTCGCATCTGTTGACGCCGTTTTGAAGCTGCGAGGATTCAAGACATAAACAAGAAGATTGTGATGTTTATCAACAACGTGAGGTCATCGCGCAGCGACGAGCTAGCTTAGCCAGCTAGCTTAGCTTAGCTAGCGTCAGGCTAACAGCAACACCGAGGGAAACTTTGACGAGTCATCGAACGATTGACATCAAAACATTGACACTTTCATAAGAATGTCACTCAAGTGTAGCGAGAATGATGTTAGCATGTTAGCTCGACTCACCTTGACGCGTTCAACGAGCGACGATCTGTAGTTCAGTCATAGTTTAAATCGCTTCAGTCAAAGTGTCCAACGTCAAACGAATTCTCCGCCATCAGCGTTTATTTCTGACATTAAAGCAGGAGTGAATAAAAATAAAGCCTGCATAGAGGAAACAACTTTCATATTTAAGATGAAGTAAACGTTTTGCTACGTCATCAACCAGCGACACATTTCAAAGACGTTCATCATCGAGACTTCACCCCCCACAATGCTTTGCGCAGACGCCTGTTACTTTGTTACGATCATCTGTTTGTATATATATATAATTTATATTATATGTATATAATATAAATTATATATGATGAGATGATTTTAAATAATGTTTCATTTTCGATTTGGCAAACAAATTCAACTGTGGTGACGTCAACCTGCGTCTCTTTTTAATTGATTAATTTAATTGATAAAAACGTGATTGACAAGTTTCACAAAAGGTTTATGAAACGTGACGACACTCTTAGAGAGTGTTTAGTTTCCTTCTGACTCACTCCTGTGCGCAGTGGTCAGTGGCTCACAGGGAAGTATTTACGAGGCTCATGACGTCACAGATTTGAATCACGACAAACACAAATCTATCTCGAGGTTAAGTTAAGTTAAGGATTAATCTTGTTAACCTTTGCATTAAGAAGATTAAGTGAAAACATGTTCATCTCTTGAGAATCTAACGCTGAAGAACATTTGTTTGTGTAAATCTATGAATCCAGCAGTTTATTCAAACTATTTACTTATTTAAAGACAATGATTGACAGCAGGAACATTTTAATTATATACTCAAAGAGAAACATTTGTTTCTTAAGTATTCGATCAAAAACGTTGCTTTGGTTAAAAAAGTCGTTTTAATAAAAACAAAAAGATTTGAATTAATGTGAAAACGCTCGTGACGATCCTTGAATGCAACTCGTGTTTCTGTGACCAATCAGAGCAGAGTGGGCGTGGCTGCTTGGACGAGACTTCCCAGGCAAAACAGCGCATTTTAAGTGGGCGGGGCTTAAGCATATTTTCTTATGTAAATATCTTTATTAAATGAGAGTTTTGTGCAAAAAGAAACGGATGAGTATAATAGAGTGTCATAGAGGATCATTGATCATAGTACAATAGAGTAGAATAGAGTAGAATAGAATATGGTCGAGTAGAATAGAGTATCATAGACTACAATAGAATATGGTCGAGTAGAATAGAGTATACTAGAGTAGAATAGCGTAGAATAGAGTATAATCGAGTACAATAGAGTATCAGATTAGAATAGACTATCATAGAGTAGAATAGAGTATCATAGAGTAGAATAGAGTATCATAGAGTAGAATAGACTATCATAGAGTATAATAGTGTATACTAGAGTAGAATAGAGTAGAATAGAGTAGAATAGAGTAGAATAGAGTAGAATAGAGTAGAATAGGATAGAATAGACTACCATAGAGTAGAATAGAGTATACTAGAGTAGAATAGCATAGAATAGAGTAGAATAGTGTATCATAGAGTATAATAGTGTATACTAGAGTATAATAGAGTAGAATAGAGTATCATAGAGTATAATAGTGTATACTAGAGTAGAATAGAGTATCATAGAGTATAATAGTGTATACTAGAGTAGAATAGAGTAGAATAGAGTATCATAGAGTATAATAGTGTATACTAGAGTAGAATAGAGTATCATAGAGTATAATAGTGTATACTAGAGTAGAATAGAGTATCATAGAGTATAATAGTGTATACTAGAGTAGAATAGAGTAGAATAGAGTATCATAGAGTATAATAGTGTATACTAGAGTAGAATAGAGTATCATAGAGTATAATAGTGTATACTAGAGTAGAATAGAGTATCATAGAGTATAATAGTGTATACTAGAGTAGAATAGAGTAGAATAGAGTATCATAGAGTATAATAGTGTATACTAGAGTAGAATAGAGTAGAATAGAAGTTCTATCAGCACATTAAATGACCTTTAAACTGTGGTCGATTCAGACGGAAATTAAAAAAAAACCAACTTTGTTGATTATTCATAAAAAAACGACAAGATCATCGGAACACAAACGTTACGACAGAATAACAAACATTAACACGGTTTGTAAACGTTGGTCTTCGAGTGAAACACAGAACGAGTCGAGATAATATGATATGATTTAATGTCGTCAGAAACAAGCGATAAAACAGAGCAGATAAAAACTGTCGAGAAACCTGAAGAGGAGAAAATACATTTGACCTTTGACCCTCCACCAGCCAGAGATGAGCCTCGAGAACAAGAACGTCTCCTCACCCGTGTGTGTGTGTGAGTGTGTGTGCACGTGTGTGTGTGAGTGTGTGCGTGTGTGTGAGGGAGTGTGTGAGGGAGTGTGTGAGTGTGTGTTTAGGTGTCGTCGAGGTACCAGAACCAACATGTTCCCAAAAGACCAACCGTAACAGTTTGTGTGCAAAACCTGCAGGTGTGTAACGTGTGTGTAACGTGTGTGTAACGTGTGTGTAACTTGTGTGTAAGTTGTTGTATAACGCATGTGTAACTTGTGTGTAACTTTCGTGTGTAACTTGCGTGTGTAACTTGCGTGTGTAACTTGCGTGTGTAACTTGCGTGTGTAACTTGCGTGTGTAACTTGCGTGTGTAACTTGCGTGTGTAACTTGCGTGTGTAACTTGCGTGTGTAACTTGCGTGTGTAACTTGCGTGTAACGCCTGTGTAACTTGTGTGTAACGCGTGTGTAACTTTCGTGTGTAACTTGCATGTAACGCGTGTGTAACGTGTGTGTAACATGTGTGTAACGCGTGTGTAACGCGTGTGTAACGCGTGTGTAACACGCGTGTGTAACACGCGTGTGTAACGCGTGTGTAACGCGTGTGTAACACGTGTGTGTAACGCGTGTGTAACGCGTGTGTAACGCGTGTGTAACGCGTGTGTAACGCGTGTGTAACGTGTGTGTAACGTGTGTGTAACACGTGTGTGTAACGTGTGTGTAACGTGTGTGTAACACGTGTGTGTAACGCGTGTGTAGCGCGTGTGTAACACGTGTGTGTAACACGTGTGTGTAACGTGTGTGTAACGTGTGTGTAACAGAAAGCAGTGAATCCACCCGTAGAACCCATGGAAGGAAGAGAAGCGAGTGTTTTTGCCGCCCGAGGTCATCGCTCTGAGGTCATCGCTCTGAGGTCATCGCTCTGAGGTCATCGCTCTGAGGTCATCGCTCTGAGGTCATCGCTCTGAGGTCATCGCTCTGAGGTCATCGCTCTGAGGTCATCATTCTGCTGCAGGTTCTGACTCTTCCGGTGCCAGATCCACGTCCTCGTCGCTGTCCAGACCCGAGCGGTTGACGGTTCGCCTCATGTTGTAGGGAAGGTCGGCGCGTCTGGAAGTTAACGTTCGAACCTTCAGTTTGAGAAGTGACTCTGACTTTAGATACATTTATTTCAATTATTGTGTGAATGCTGGGAAGCAGTCATCGTGTGAATGCTGGGAAGCAGTCATAGTGTGAATGCTGGGAAGCAGTCATTGAGTGAATGCTGGGAAGCAGTCATCGAGTGAATGCTGGGAAGCAGTCATTGAGTGAATGCTGGGAAGCAGTCATTGAGTGAATGCTGGGAACCAGTCACACAATTGAGATCCTGTTTTCTTCTGACCTAAACTTTGTTCCACTTCTCTTCCCACAAATTTTATCCGATTTGAATCGTTTCAAACTTTTATCAATTCAGCTCGTTTTCCGAAATGCAGGCTATGTTCTATCTTTCTTTTATCTCTTCCACTCTTTCTTTTATTCCTCTTTTTCTACCCCATTCATTTCAATGGGGACATTCTTCAACTCGTGTTTCAACTCCTTCCACTTTGACCTACTTATACTTTTACTACTACTTCCACTTCTACTTTAAATACTAATTCCACTACTACAACTACTTTTCTACCATTTCTAATTTTACTACTAATTCCACAACTACTTTTACTTTTCTACTACTTTTACTTCAACTACTACTTTTAATTTCACTACTAATTACACTTCTACTTTAACTAATTATTCCACTACTACTTCAACTTTAACCACTAATTCTACTACCACTTTTACTTTTCTACTACTTCCAATTTTACTACTAATTCCACTACTACTTCTTCTACTTTAACTACTAATACTACCTCCACAGCACAGCAGGGTCAGCATTCACGCTGCATTTTCTTCTGAAAATGCATTTTTCTAGTTCAAAGGTTAAATCAGTTTTTTGTTTTTTAAATGAATGAATTAAACAATTTGAATAAATATAGTTAGATATTTTTAATGTGATCTTTCGTCTTCAGCTTCAGGTCCAAGACTTTGATATTATAATGTGTTTCTCAAACGTTAAGTGAACAGTTTTCTATTGAATCCTCATAATGGTCATCATTCTTTCAAATGAAAAAGCTCGGACCTGAGTTTGCTCTTCAAACTGCTGACTTCTCGGTTCATCACGTCTGCAGACTCGCTGGCGTCGTCCAGCTCGCGCTGCAACTTCCTGCGGTAGGCGTTTGCTCGCGTCAGCTCCTCCTCCGTCTCCTCCAGCTGACGCTTCAACTGACGCATGCGTCCGTTCGTCTTCTCCGCCTGCAGCACACGCGTGTTCACGGGTCGTTCCACTGGTCACGCGTGACGAGTCCACACACCTGGTCTTTGAAGTTCTCCGTGTTCCGTCGCTCGTCGTCCACCTGCAGCAGGATCTCCTTCAGCTTCTTCTCGGTGCGCCGGGCCAGTCTGGACGCCTGTTGCCGCTCCCTGCAGACACGTCTTGTACTTCAACCAGTACTCCAATACTATTTTTAATACTTATTATTAGAAGTAGTACAAAAGTAACAGTAGTAGTAGAATAAGTAGTCAAATTAGAAGTAGTAGAACAGTGGAAGTAGAAGTGGAAGTAGTAGTAAAAGTAGAAGTAGTAGTAAAAGTAGAAGTAGTAGTAGTGGAATTAGTAGTAAAATTAGAAGAAAAATAAAAGTAGTAGTAGAATTAGTAGTTAAAGTAGAAGTAGTAGAAAAGTAAAAGTAGTAGTAGAATAAGTAGTCAAATTAGAAGTAGTAGAACAGTGGAAGTAGAAGTGGAAGTAGCAGTAAAAGTAGAAGTAGTAGAAAAGTAAAAGTAGTGGTAGAAGTAGTAGTAAAATTAGAAGTAGTAGAAAAATAAAAGTAGTAGTAGAATTAGTAGTTAAAGTAGAAGTAGTAGAAAAATAAAAGTAGTAGTAGAATTAGTAGTTAGAGTAGAAGTAGTAGAAAAGTAAAAGTAGTAGTAGAAGTAGTAGTTAAAGTAGAAGTAGTAGAAAAGTAAAAGTAGTGGTAGAAGTAGTAGTAAAATTAGAAGTAGTAGAAAAATAAAAGTAGAAGTAGAATTAGTAGTTAAAGTAGAAGTAGTAGAAAAGTAAAAGTAGTAGTAGAAGTAGTAGTTCAAGTAGAAGTAGTAGAAAAGTAAAAGTAGTGGTAGAAGTAGTAGTAAAATTAGAAGTAGTAGAAAAATAAAAGTAGTAGTAGAATTAGTAGTTAAAGTAGAAGTAGTAGAAAAGTAAAAGTAGTAGTAGAAGTAGTAGTTAAAGTAGAAGTAGTAGAAAAGTAAAAGTAGTGGTAGAAGTAGTAGTAAAATTAGAAGTAGTAGAAAAATAAAAGTAGTAGTAGAATTAGTAGTTAAAGTAGAAGTAGTAGAAAAGTAAAAGTAGTAGTAGAAGTAGTAGTTCAAGTAGAAGTAGTAGAAAAGTAAAAGTAGTGGTAGAAGTAGTAGTAAAATTAGAAGTAGTAGAAAAATAAAAGTAGTAGTAGAATTAGTAGTTAAAGTAGAAGTAGTAGAAAAGTAAAAGTAGTAGTAGAAGTAGTAGTTAAAGTAGAAGTAGTAGAAAAGTAAAAGTAGTGGTAGAAGTAGTAGTAAAATTAGAAGTAGTAGAAAAATAAAAGTAGTAGTAGAATTAGTAGTTAAAGTAGAAGTAGTAGAAAAGTAAAAGCAGTAGTAGAAGTATTAGTAAAATTAGAAGTAGTAGAAAAATAAAAGTAGTGGTAGAATTAGGAGTCAAATTAGAAGTAGTAGAAAAGTAAAAGTAGAAGTAGTAGTAAAATTAAAAGTAGTAAAAAGGTAAAACTGTTCGGATCCAAGCGCTCGTGACTCACTTGGACTCGATGTCCAGCTGGTCCTCCAGCTGCAGGATCTTGGCCTCCAGGCTGGTGATGGACGACTTGTACTTGGACTTGATGGTTCCTTCGAGCTCCTGCAGCTTCAGCTTCAGCTCCTTGTTCTGTCGGTCCAGCTGAGCTCTGGTGCCTTCGAGGCGCTGAGAGGTGCTTCGCTCCGAGGTCAGCTCGGCCGTCAGCGTCTCCGTCTGATCACATGATCAAGTCATGTGACGTCTACACTTCTTTTTCATCATTGAATTCAATCGTTTCTTCATTGAAAGGTTGTTTTTGTTTCTTTAATAAATGAATAAATGATTGAATTGTTTGACCTTCGAGTTCAAACTATTCAAAAAGTATTTCAGTCATAAAACCATTGAAAGTTCAATCATTAAAGCTATTGTTGTCGTTACTCGTGACTTTGAATCTTCTGTAAAGTCGTACCTGGAGGGTGTTTCTCTTCATTCGCTCGTTCACCATCTCAGAGTTGAGCTGCTCCTCCTCCAGCTCCTCCTCCAGCTGAGAGATACGAGCCTCCAGGCGGCGCTTCTCCTCCATCAGGGACGAGCTGAGAGAATGAACGAGTGAAAGAACGAGTGAGTGAATAAAAGAACCAGTGAGTTAATACAAGAACTAGTGAAAGAATTAATGAACGAGCGAGTGAATGAGAGCGAAAGAACGAGTGAATGAGAGCAAAAGAACGAGTGAGTGAAAGAACAAGTGAATAAAAGAACAAGTGAATGAATGAACGAGTGAAAGAACGAGTGAGTGAATAAAAGAACCAGTGAGTTAATAAAAGAACTAGTGAAAGAATTAATGAACGAGCGAGTGAATGAAAGAACAAGTGAGTGAATGAGAGCGAAAGAACGAGTGAGTGAAAGAAAAAGTGAATGAAAGAATGAGTGAAGAAAAAACGGGTGAGTGAAAGAACGAGTGAATAAAAGAACAAGTGAGTGAAAGAACGAGTGAGTAAAAGAACGAGTGAGTAAAAGAACGAGTGAATAAAAGTACGAGTGAATGAAAGAACGAGTGAATGAAAGAACGAGTGAATGAAAGAACGAGTGAATGAAAGTACGAGTGAATGAAAGTACGAGTGAATGAAAGTACAAGTGAATGAAAGTACGAGTGAATGAAAGTACGAGTGAATGAAAGAACGAGTGAATGAAAGAACGAGTGAATGAAAGAACGAGTGAATGAAAGTACGAGTGAATGAAAGTACGAGTGAATGAAAGTACAAGTGAATGAAAGTAAGAGTGAATGAAAGTACGAGTGAATGAAAGAACGAGTGAATGAAAGTACGAGTGAATAAAAGAACGAGTGAATAAAAGTACGAGTGAATGAAAGAACGAGTGAATGAAAGAACGAGTGAATGAAAGAACGAGTGAATGAAAGTACGAGTGAATAAAAGAACAAGTGAATGAAAGTACGAGTGAATGAAAGAACGAGTGAATGAAAGTACGAGTGAATGAAAGAACGAGTGAATGAAAGAACGAGTGAGTGAAGAAAAAACGAGTGAGTGAAAGAACGAGTGAATAAAAGAACAAGTGAGTGAAAGAACAAGTGAGTGAAAGAACGAGTGAATGAAAGAACGAGTGAATGAAAGTACGAGTGAATGAAAGTAGGAGTGAATGAAAGTACAAGTGAATGAAAGAACGAGTGAATGAAAGTACGAGTGAATAAAAGAACGAGTGAATAAAAGTACGAGTGAATGAAAGAACGAGTGAATGAAAGTACGAGTGAATAAAAGAACGAGTGAATAAAAGTACGAGTGAATGAAAGAACGAGTGAATGAAAGTACGAGTGAATGAAAGTACGAGTGAATGAAAGTACGAGTGAATAAAAGAACGAGTGAATGAAAGTATGAGTGAATGAAAGAACAAGTGAATGAAAGTACGAGTGAATGAAAGAACGAGTGAATGAAAGAACGAGTGAATGAAAGTACGAGTGAATAAAAGAACGAGTGAATGAAAGTACGAGTGAATGAAAGAACAAGTGAATGAAAGAACGAGTGAATGAAAGAACGAGTGAATGAAAGAACGAGTGAATGAAAGAACGAGTGAATGAAAGTACGAGTGAATAAAAGAACGAGTGAATAAAAGTACGAGTGAATGAAAGAATGAGTGAATAAAAGTATGAGTGAATGAAAGAACGAGTGTATGCAAGAACGAGTGAATGAAAGTACGAGTGAATGAAAGAACGAGTGAATGAAAGAACGAGTGAATGAAAGAACGAGTGAATGAAAGTACGAGTGAATAAAAGAACGAGTGAATGAAAGTACGAGTGAATGAAAGAACAAGTGAATGAAAGAACGAGTGAATGAAAGAACGAGTGAATGAAAGTACGAGTGAATAAAAGAACGAGTGAATAAAAGTACGAGTGAATGAAAGAACGAGTGAATGAAAGTACGAGTGAATGAAAGTACGAGTGAATGAAAGAACGAGTGAATGAAAGTACGAGTGAATGAAAGAACGAGTGAATGAAAGAACGAGTGAATGAAAGAACGAGTGAATGAAAGAACGAGTGAATGAAAGAACGAGTGAATGAAAGTACGAGTGAATGAAAGAACGAGTGAATAAAAGAACGAGTGAATGAAAGTACGAGTGAATAAAAGAAGGATGGAACCTTCACTCACTTCTTGCTGCTGCTGCTCGTGATCTCGTCCTGTAGTTCATCTCTCTCCGTCTGGACCTGACGCTTCAGTCGCTCCGCGGAGCCGAGATCCTGCAGAGAAGATTCAGTGCAGTGAAGCACTCACAGTCGTTTGTGTTTGTTTGTGTTTGTTTCTCTGCTATACAACCCTGGTTCTAAGAATGGCTGCTCTATACAACCCTGGTTCTAAGAATGGCTGCTCTATACAACCCTGGTTCTAAGAATGGCTGCTCTATACAACCCTGGTTCTAAGAATGGCTGCTCTATACAACCCTGGTTCTAAGAATGGCTGCTCTACACAACCCTGGTTCTAAGAATGGCTGCTCTATACAACCCTGGTTCTAAGAATGGCTGCTCTATACAACCCTGGTTCTAAGAATGGCTGCTCTATACAACCCTGGTTCTAAGAATGGCTGCTCTACACAACCCTGGTTCTAAGAATGGCTGCTCTATACAACCCTGGTTCTAAGAATGGGTGCTCTATACAACCCTGGTTCTAAGAATGGCTGCTCTATACAACCCTGGTTCTAAGAAAGGGTGCTCTATACAACCCTGGTTCTAAGAATCGGTGCTCTATACAACCCTGGTTCTAAGAAAGGGTGCTCTATATAACCCTGGTTCTAAGAATGGATGCTCTATACAACCCTGGTTCTAAGAATCGGTGCTCTATACAACCCTGGTTCTAAGAAAGGGTGCTCTATACAACCCTGGTTCTAAGAAAGGGTGCTCTATTTAACCCTGGTTCTAAGAATGGATGCTCTATACAACCCTGGTTCTAAGAATCGGTGCTCTATACAACCCTGGTTCTAAGAAAGGGTGCTCTATATAACCCTGGTTCTAAGAATCTGTGCTCTATACAACCCTGGTTCTAAGAATGGCTGCTCTATACAACCCTGGTTCTAAGAATGGCTGCTCTATACAACCCTGGTTCTAAGAATGGCTGCTCTATACAACCCTGGTTCTAAGAATGGCTGCTCTATACAACCCTGGTTCTAAGAATGGCTGCTCTATACAACCCTGGTTCTAAGAATGGCTGCTCTACACAACCCTGGTTCTAAGAATGGCTGCTCTACACAACCCTGGTTCTAAGAATGGCTGCTCTATACAACCCTGGTTCTAAGAATGGCTGCTCTATACAACCCTGGTTCTAAGAATGGCTGCTCTATACAACCCTGGTTCTAAGAATGGCTGCTCTATACTAGCTGGAACTAATCGATCAGAACATTACGATGTAAACTGGCTACTGTGGTGGAAGTTCAATGACATTTTGATGCAATACAACAAAGTGAAGGATGGAACAGAAGGTCTTGACTCGTACCTCCTGGAACTGAAGAGCATCGGCCTCCATGGACTTCAGCTTCTTCTCGGCCTCTTTGGTAGCGTTGCAGGCGTCGTCTCTGGACTGACGGAGCTCGTCCAGTTCTCTGATCTGCTCCTTCATCTGAGCCTTGAGGACGGAGACGCGATCAGACCGAGACTCTTATGTTCACCACGTGTCCAGAAGTTACCTGCAGTTTCTTCAGCTGCTTGAAGGCGTCATCCCGGCCTTTGTTGGCAGCATCGATCTGAAGCTCCAGCTCAGACAAGTCCATCTCCAGCTTCTTCTTGGACGAGAGGGCCTGAGAACGCTGCCTGCGCTCTTCCTCCAGCTCCACTTCCATCTCACGCACCTGGAGGACACTAGAAGTAGCATCTGAACTTTGACCCTGGACAGAACTTCACGGTCACACTCGCCTGCTTGACCAGTTGTTTCCTCCTCTCCTCGCCCTGCTCGTCTCTGGCCTGCAGGTCTCTGTCAAACTGAGCCTTCATGGCCTGCATGTTGACCTCCAGACGCAGCTTGGCGTCCTCTGTCGTCTGCAGCTCGTCCTCCAGCTCCTCCAGCTGGACCTTCATCTCCGCCACCTGCTGCTCCATGGCCCGCTTGGACCTCTCCAGCTCATGGACCTGAGGAGCACACATACAAGATGATCATGCAGAAGAACCGGTCAACTGTCTTCGCTCACTCACACTCTTGCCAACGTCATCTTTGGAGGAGACCAAGTCCTCCATCTCAGCCTTGAGTGTCCTGTTAGTCCGTTCCAACTCATCCTTCAGGTCCGTCATGGCTTCAAGATCCTGAGCAAGATTTAGGGCTCTGGTCTCCTTTTCTCTCGAGTCAGCCTCGGCCTTGTCACGCTCCTCAGCAAACTGAGTGGAGATGGTCTTTTCTTCTGCCAGCATCTATGAGAAATTGTTTGATCATAGTTGAACATTTTTTGATTACAGTAGAAATAGGAGGAGAAGAAGTGAGAGTGGAGGTCAGAGAAAACTATAAAAGTCTAACCTGGTCAAACTTCTTCTGCTTCCTCTCCAGGTTGGACACGATCTGGCGAAGATGGTCTTGATCCACCACGAGGTCGTCGAGCTCCTGCTGCAGGCGAGTCTTGGTTTTGTCCAGCTTGTCATAGGCTGCATTCTTCTCCTCCAGCTGCTGCGTCAGAACGTCCATCTCACGCTGGATCTTCTTGCGCCCCTCTTCAGCGCCCTCTAGTGCAGAGCCCTCAGTCTCCAGCTTCTTCTTCATCTCAGCCAGCTGAAGATGGAGATGTTAGTGAGACCACTGGCCAGGGGGAGGTGAGAGGTGAGGGCTTGACCTGGGACTGCAGCGCAGAAACCTGCTTCTCCACGTTCTTCTTCGCCTCCTCTTCCTCCTCCAGCATCTCCCGCAGGTTGTTCTGCTCGTCCTCCATCTGACGCAGGCGCGTGGACTGAGACAGTTTCTGTCGCGTCTCCTCCTGGAGCAGCTCCTGCACCAACACATGGACTTTAAAATGTGATCTTCCTGAAAACATCTCAGCTCAACGACTGTGATGACAGTGAAGCACGTTTAGATTCATGACGTGAAGTGACCTGAGCGTCCTGCAGCTGAGACTCCACTGAACTCAGGTCTTTACTGAATTTGATGTTCTTGTTGTCAGCTTCACTCAAGAGAGCGTTGACGTTGTCCAGCTCCGCCTGAAGACCAGAGAGAAGGTCAGAGTCTAACACAGCTTCAGCTCACGCTTCATCTCACCTGAGTCTTGCTCATCTTCTCCGACAGCTCCTGTCGCTGTCGCTCAGTCTCTGTCACTTTGACCTGCAGCTCCTGGACCTGAGACTCCGCCTTCTTGCGTCTGTGCTCAGAGTCGGCCTTGCCTTGAGTCAGAGTCTTCATCTCGATCTGAAGCTCGTTCCACTCGCTCTCCAGAGCCTGTCTGGACTTCTCCACCGACACCTTGTTCTGCAGGAGCAACGCGTCACGTGACCGACTCCAACATGAACCGTGAAGAGGTTCTTTACCCTCTTGGCCTGTTCCAGCTGCTCGTTGATCTCGTCGAAGGCCTGGTTGTGTTTCTGTCTCGTGTCGGCCATTTGTTGCTCGTGAACTTTAGCCTCGTCATCCAGAGTCTTCTTAAGCTCGGACACCTCAGTCTCTCGTTTACTCCTGTGAGGACGGATGTTCAATAATGACGTCAATCTCTACTGGAATCAAGCTGTTTTAAACTATAATCAAACAATTTTATTCTATAATCCAACAATGTTGGACCAGGTTAAGTCTGTTCTACAACAAACACTCACCTGAGCTCCTGCTGGGCTGCAGTAGAGTCTAAAGTATCCTCCAGTTCAGTCTTAAGAGCCTCTAGCTCTTCACTCAAATCTCTTCGCTGTTTCTCGGCTTTCGATCGCGCCTGTCTCTCCAGCTCCAGGTCCTCCTGCAGCTCTGAGATCTGAGCCTCCAGCTCCCTGATCTTCTTCTGGGCCATGTTCTTCGCTGCTGCCTCCTCCTCGATCCTGGACAGAGCCGCCAGCAGTTCTTCTTCCTTCTTGGCGAACTGTGCTCGAAGCTCCTCGATCTGAGCCAGGAGGTCTGCGATCTGGTCGTGCAGCTCTGTGGAGTCTCCCTCCAGTTTACGCCGGTTCTTCTCAAGCTCCTGACGGGCCTTCTCCTCCCTCCTCAGACGATCTGTGGGTTCAACAGTCTTTTAAATCCTTTTTGTTCTCAACTTCAGACCTAAACAATCTTCTAACTTCTTCTGACGTCCCGACTGAGTATGAAAAGTTTGGACTCTTGATCCATGAATACGACCCTGTGACGTCGTCTTCTCACCGACTGATTAATGGAGATGAAGCATCAACTCACCCTCTATGTCCGTGATCATGGCTTCATGTTTGTTCTTCAGCTTCTGCAGACTCTTGGACTTCTCCTCCTCCTCTGTCAGGTTGGTGGTGAACTCGGAGATCCTCTCCTCCATCAGTTTCTTCTCCTGTGATGGAGACGTTTCAGTTCATGAAGATGTTCTTGTCATCTCAGGTTTGTCTGGTATGATTGGGACCTTATTGAGTTTGCTATTCTGGTCGTCCAGCACCATGATGTCCTCCTCCATCTTCTTCAGCTTGGCGTCGGTGGTGACCTTCTCAATCTGAAGCTTCTGTCTGGCTCCCTCCTCCTCGTCCAGCTGCTGCTCCAGGTCCTGAGAGAAGAGACGGCCGTTGAAGTTCTGACCAGGATAGACAAAGTGAGGAGAAACTCACTGTGATGTTCTGCTGCATCTTCTTTCTGTCCGTCACCAACTGAGACACTCGTTCTTCTTCCTCTTCCAGACGAGCCTCCACTAAATTCAGGGTCTCCTCCAGCTCCTGCTTCTTGGAGGCCAGACGAGCTCGCATCTCCTCAGCCTCAGCACAGAGTTCCGTCTCTGCCTGGAGCTGCTCTTGAAGAGCCAACTTCTCCGTGTTGAGCTGGTACAAGCATCCAGATCAAACCGTTGTCATCTTCATCATAATTATCACCATCATCTCCATCATCAACTTCATCATCACCATCGCCATCACCATCATCTTCTCACCTGCTGTTGCTTTGACTCGAACTCCTTCAGCTGCTCTTGAGCCTGTATCTCCTTCTCTTTGATCTTCATGAGTTCTTCCTCTTTGGCCACCATCTCCTCCTCCTGACGAGTCACCTGCAGCAGAGGCTTCACCTGCAGACACGACGAGGTGGTGAAGCTTCAAACTCCTGGTGTTCCGTCAGTGGAATCATCAAGACTTGACTAACAACAGCTGGAAGTTATTCAAGGGTTTTTCTGACGAGAACAACAAGATCACATCAGGGTCACATCTTCTCTACATCTGCTGGCAGGATGGTGTAAAGTCCCATAACGTGCTGCAACAGTTGCCACAGCTTTCAAGAAGAGTTTAAATGAACGACAGGAATCATTTCTCATAAAACCCCGAAGTCTATCTGAGCTGAAGCTGCTCCACAGACAGACGTGAAGGATGGGAGGTCCAAACCTTGGTGAAGAGTCTCCACCACTGCCAGTTCCTGAGCTTGAGGTAGGCGGCGCTGTTCCTCTGGATCACCTTCATGGCCGTCAGCTGCTGCTGCCTCTTGGCGAAGGCTCTACGGAGCAGAGAGTTAGTGGCGAAGCACGAGTCCGGCGCCACACGGACGTACTTGCGGGCTACGTATCCTCGGCACCAGGCCTGGAAGAAGATCATGACGTTGGTGATCTTCAGGTCGCGCTCCTCCTCCAGGTGAGCCAGGACGCCGGCCCTGAAGAACACTTTGCTCTGACCCACTCGGTACAGGTTCGGGTCCAGCTCCAGGGTTTTGATCTGAGAGAAGATTCACGTCAATTTAGTCTTTTGTTAAAAGATTCAATAACTTGTTGATTTAAAGATTGAATTTGTTGTTTTTCCTCAATCGAATACAAAACTTGAATATTCATTTAAATTAAGAAAAATGTAGTTTAAAAGTTTGATTTACTCTTAATATAATAATTTATAGTCTTTTGTATTCAATACAAACATGTTGGTTTAATAGTGACGCCAGACTAAAGCAACAGAGCCCAGAGCTGCTGGATCCATGAGTCACGAGATCCTGTTATGATCGTCAGAAGGTTTGAATGAGGAATTAGGATTGAATATTAAATATTTAATTTAGATTAAATATATATATATATATATATATATATATATATATATATATTATTAAATTTTGGAATCATACATTTATATTAATATTCTGAAACACGATTTGAAATTAAAATTTCAATTTAGAAATAATAGTTTTCTAAGCTTTTCATTATTATTATTATTATTATTATTCATTATTTCAAACTCAAAGTGACTCAGAAGTTCATGGATTCATCTGGAAAGAGTTTTATAAACGTTTTATATCGATTAACATTTTAAAAACATGTTTCATTTAGAAATCAGATTCTTTTTTAATATTAACGTGTAAAATAATATCCATTAAACCTTCAGTAAATAAATGATTTCAATAACAATAGAAAATGTTGGTTCCGACCATAGAGAGACACGACTTCTTCCCGTCCATGAATCCTTTAGGGATGGCGCCCGGCGTCAGGATCTCGTACCTGCAGACGCAGCGACAGGTGTTTAGAGAAGCTTCAAGACCACGACCTCGACCTCGACCTCGACCTCGACCTCGACCTCACCTCTGGCGGAACTCTTGGAAGACGATGCGATTCGGGAAACCTTGTCTGCAGATACGAATCCCCTCCAGGACTCCATTGCACCTGAGCTGGTCCAGGACCAGGTGAGGCTCCAGTTTACCAGCCTGGAGGAGAAGATCACGTCAGCACCGGCAGCAGGAGGAGGACCTCTCGACGCTCTTACTCGTTTCTCGTGGTTGGGGATGATGCAGCGCACGAAGTTGGGGTTGGTGTTCCTCAGGGTGGTCATCAGGTTCCCCAGCTGCTCCTTGTACAGCTGACCCACCGTCCGGAACATTCCCTTCCGGGACTTGAAGGCGCCGTGAGCCGAGTCCGACATCCCTGCGACCTTGTCCAGGCCAACGATTCGATCCACTGATGGCACACGAGGCTCAAGTTCAAGCTCGTTTTCTTACGTCGAGGATTTCAAAGATTAAATCGACGACGACTGCGAATCATTTTAACTTTAGTTTTTTAAGCAATTATCTGATTTTTTATTAATTCATATTTTCATTCAACATTCACATTGAAATGTTTTTAAAATATATAACTTTTCAAAATTATTTAGATTTTATTTTGACTTTCACATTTTTTCTAAAAATATTTTTCTCAATTTTATATTATTTAATTCATAGTCTTTTGAATTCAATATATAATTGTGTAATAGAGTCAGTCATGAGCAACAGAGCTCAGAGCTACATAATGGATCACAGGATCGGCTGAGAGTTTGATCAGCATCTCTGTTGGTCTGATGACTCGTTTATACCAACATTTATAAACTGAATCCAAATCTCTATGAATTAAAAATTATATTTTATTTCACATTATAAATAAATAAAATATCAAACGGTCTTAAAAGAAAAGTCATTAATTTTGGTAAAACATTAAATAACAAATTCAACCTTTCAATTTAGAAATGATTGAATTCAATAGAAATGATTAAAAGGGTCAATAAGTGATCAATGATGCAGTAGAACCTGGCGACAGGTGCGTCTCACCGTCTCTCCACAGGTCGCAGGTGAACTTGTCGGTCGACTGGTTCAGTAAAGTAGCGACGCATTCGTTCAGAGGATCCATGTTCTTCATGAGCCACGCGTTGGCTTTGTAGTCGACCTGAGGTCCAAACATAAATGTATTCATACCCTGTATAGACGCATGACAACTACCCTGTATAGACGTACGACAACCACACTGTATAGACGCATGACAACTACACTGTATAGACATACGACAACTACACTGTATAGACGTACGACAACCACACTGTATAGACGCATGACAACTACACTGTATAGACGCATGACAACTACCCTGTATAGACGTACGACAACTACCCTGTATAGACGTACGACAACCACACTGTATAGACGCATGACAACTACACTGTATAGACGCATGACAACTACCCTGTATAGACGTACGACAACCACACTGTATAGACGTACGACAACTACACTGTATAGACGCATGACAACTACCCTGTATAGACGTACGACAACTACACTGTATAGACGCACGACAACTACACTGTTTAAACGTACGACAACTACACTGTATAGATGTACGACTACACTGTATAGACGTGCGACTACACTGTATAGACGTGCGACTACACTGTATAGACATACACTACACATATATCCTTGTTACTACACTATCACTATATATCATATTCTTGTATCGTGATACACATCAACACACTCTTGAAAAACACAGCAGTACATTCAAGTCACGAGTAGAAGAAAAACAACAAAAGGTAAATTTCTCCTGAACCTGCTGATTGTTTCAATATTGACAGAAGGAGGAATATTTTTCTGAATATGTTTAAAATGCAAATAAAACCACACGATTGTGGATTATAACAGGTTTGTTTCCATCATGGATGTATTTAGGTCATGTTTACATGTTTGTTTGAGTAATGTTTTAAAAAGACAGTAAATAAAACAACAAACCAAACATTACCTTGCCAGCGTAGTGCATGATACAAAAATCTGCATCATCCTTGAGCTTCTTGGGTTTCTGGAACTTGGGGTGAGCTCCTTGTTCCTGAACCACCTTCTCCACAAAACTCTTGTCGGTGGCTTTTGGGAACCAACACTCTTCATCCAACAGAGCCAGAATACCAGGAGGACCAGCCTGGACCAGAGAAGACCATCGTTCTCAAGTTATTCAAGTCATTTACTCTCCATTCACCGTTTTAACGTCGTAGTAACATGTCGTTCTAAAGTGTAAACGTCGTAATAACATGTCGTTCTAAAGTGTAAACGTCGTAGAAACATGTCGTTCTAAAGTGTAAACGTCGTAATAACATGTCGTTCTAAAGTGTAAACGTCGTATCAACATGTCGTTCTAAAGTGTAAACGTCGTAGTAACATGTCGTTCTAAAGTGTAAACGTCGTAGTAACATGTCACTCTAAAGTGTAAACGTCGTAATAACATGTCGTTCTAAAGTGTAAACATCGTAGTAACATGTCGCTCTAAAGTGTTAACGTCGTAATAACATGTCGTTCTAAAGTGTAAACGTCGTAGTAACATGTCGTTCTAAAGTGTAAACGTCGTAGTAACATGTCGCTCTAAAGTGTTAACGTCGTAGTAACATGTCGCTCTAAAGTGTAAACGTTGTAGTAACATGTCGTTCTTAAGTGTAAACGTCGTAGTAACATGTCGTTCTTAAGTGTAAACGTCGTAGTAACATGTCGTTCTAAAGTGTAAACGTCGTAGTAACATGTCGCTCTAAAGTGTTAACGTCGTAGTAACATGTCGCTCTAAAGTGTAAACGTTGTAGTAACATGTCGTTCTTAAGTGTAAACGTCGTAGTAACATGTCGCTCTAAAGTGTTAACGTCGTAGTAACATGTCGTTCTAAAGTGTAAACGTCGTAGTAACATGTCGCTCTAAAGTGTTAACGTCGTAGTAACATGTCGCTCTAAAGTGTTAACGTCGTAGTAACATGTCGTTCTAAAGTGTAAACGTCGTAGAAACATGTCGTTCTAAAGTGTAAACGTCGTAGTAACATGTCGCTCTAAAGTGTAAACGTTGTAGTAACATGTCGTTCTTAAGTGTAAACGTCGTAGTAACATGTCGCTCTAAAGTGTTAACGTCGTAGTAACATGTCGCTCTAAAGTGTAAACGTCGTAGTAACATGTCGTTCTAAAGTGTAAACGTCGTAGTAACATGTCGCTCTAAAGTGTAAACGTCGTAGTAACATGTCACTCTAAAGTGTAAACGTCGTAGTAACATGTCATTCTAAAGTGTAAACGTCGTAGTAACATGTCGTTCTAAAGTGTAAACGTCGTAGAAACATGTCGTTCTAAAGTGTAAACGTCGTAGTAACATGTCGCTCTAAAGTGTAAACGGCGTAGCAACATGTCGTTCTAAAGTGTAAACGTCGTAGTAACATGTCGCTCTAAAGTGTAAACGTCGTAGTAACATGTCGCTCTAAAGTGTAAACGTCGTAGTAACATGTCGCTCTAAAGTGTAAACGGCGTAGCAACATGTCGTTCTAAAGTGTAAACGTCGTAGTAACATGTCGTTCTAAAGTGTAAACGTCGTAGTAACATGTCGCTCTAAAGTGTAAACGTCGTAGTAACATGTCGCTCTAAAGTGTAAACGTCGTAGTAACATGTCGTTCTAAAGTGTAAACGTCGTAGTAACATGTCGTTCTAAAGTGTAAACGTCGTAGCAACATGTCGCTCTAAAGTGTAAACGTCGTAGTAACATGTCGCTCTAAAGTGTAAACGTCGTAGCAACATGTCGCTCTAAAGTGTAAACGTCGTAGTAACATGTCGCTCTAAAGTGTAAACGTCGTAGTAACATGTCGCTCTAAAGTGTAAACGTCGTAGCAACATGTCGCTCTAAAGTGTAAACGTCGTAGCAACATGTCGCTCTAAAGTGTAAACGTCGTAGTAACATGTCGTTCTAAAGTGTAAACGTCGTAGCAACATGTCGCTCTAAAGTGTAAACGTCGTAGCAACATGTCGCTCTAAAGTGTAAACGTCGTAGTAACATGTCGCTCTAAAGTGTAAACGTCGTAGCAACATGTCGTTCTAAAGTGTAAACGTCGTAGTAACATGTCGCTCTAAAGTGTAAACGTCGTAGCAACATGTCGCTCTAAAGTGTAAACGTCGTAGCAACATGTCGCTCTAAAGTGTAAACGTCGTAGTAACATGTCGTTCTAAAGTGTAAACGTCGTAGAAACATGTCGTTCTAAAGTGTAAACGTCGTAGAAACATGTCGTTCTAAAGTGTAAACGTCGTAGCAACATGTCGTTCTAAAGTGTAATCGTCGTAAAAGTCACAGAAATGACTTGCAGTCTTCTCGATGAGGTCGATGCAGGGCTGCAGGTCCAGGCCGAAGTCGATGAAGCTCCACTCGATGCCCTCCCTCTGGTACTCCTCCTGCTCCAGCACGAACATGGTGTGGTTGAAGAGCTGCTGCAGCTTCTCGTTGGTGAAGTTGATGCAGAGCTGCTCGAAGGAGTTCAGCTGCGAGGAACACATTTCAAATATAGTGTTTGGTTTGGAGAGTCAACATGGATCCATGTTTAAAGTTAAAAACACTGTCAATTCATCAACATTCTGAAGAACATCTTCTGCAGGAAGTGTTTCTTTCCTCCAGTAAAAGTTCGTCTCACCTCGAAGATCTCGAAGCCGGCGATGTCCAGGATCCCGATGAAAGACGCTCCTTGTCTCTTGGTCTTGTCCAGAGCTCTGTTGATCCTCATCACCAGCCAGCGGAACATCCTTTCATAGGAGGCTTTGGCCAGAGCTTCCACGGCGAACTCCGCCTGCTCCTGGGTCTGAGCCTTCTGGACGTGATCCCGGCCCACCTTGATCCTGGGCGAGAGGATGGCTCGGGTGAAGTCCGTCACGTTGATGCCCAGCAGGTGGCAGACCTTCTGAGCCGCTGTGGAGACACGTGGTCAGCGGAGCTTCTGAGAAGGTGAAGGTGAAGGTCTACCGGTGTCGTCGGGCATGGACGCCTGGTCCGAGTTACGCTCCTTCTTGAAGCTCATGTTCCCGAGCTGCAGCACGGCCGACACGACCTTCAGCAGACCTGGAGGTCGACACTCGAGACTCAGAAGAGCAAACACCAGACGATACACAAACACTGGAGAAAACTATTAAACTACTATCAGTATTTGATCCATTTAATATCTCAAGTGTTTTATTAACATCTCAAATGTTAATTGAAATCATTGAATTATTATTAATCAATTCCTATATTGAGGTTGAATTGTTTTTAAATGGAATTAAACCTAAAAACGAATGATATCTATTATATTAACTCATTAAACATGTTTTTAAAGATTCTTTGTTTAAATGTTTGGTCTTAAATGTAAATAAATCCATAATTGATCATCTTTCCAGATCAATAATCAATGATTTAATCGCTCGTCACACGATTGGCTGAGAGTTTGATCAGTAGCTCTGAGCTCCGTTGCTTTAGTCTGAGACTCTATTGTAACAACATTTGTATTGAATTTAAATAGTAAGAATGAAAGAAAATTTAATTTAGAAAATGTATTTTTGAATTATTAGAAATAAAACTTCAATAAACAAAGATTGAATGATTTCAAATGTAAAGAGTGAAGGTCGTGTGAAGGTCGTGTCAAGGTCACCGGTGCTCTCCTCCTCAGGGATGCCCATGATCTGAAAGGCCTCCATGGTCTCGGCGAACAGGTCCGTGTCGTTGAGTCCAGGGATGGTCATGTTCCCGCTGGAGATGAACCTGTACTTGCTGTAGTCCTCCAGCAGCAGGTCGGCTGGTGAAGACCAACAACACGTGAACCTCATGGCCTCACAGGAACCCGAGGAACCGACTCACCACGAAGCTTCTCGCCGGCGCCGGTCAACATGTAGTAGAAGACGTGGAAGCTTCTCTCTTCCTTGGCTTGTCTGATGGCGCGAGACTTCTCCAGCAGATCTGGAGCCGCCGGGTTAAGGAGGTCAAACTTAGAAGGTCACGGGGTCAAGAATCAGCAGGAACAAAAGGATGCAGGTTTCAATGTTGGCTCCAACGATGTAGCCGTTGACGTCGAAGTTGATCCGGATGAACTTTCCCTGAAGGAAAACTGGTCTTCAGATCAAAAACACTCGTAAAAAGGATGTTCTCGTACAAATCTGGAGGAGTTGTCGTTCTTCACGGTCTTGGCGTTTCCGAAGGCCTCCAGGATGGGGTTCGCCTGCAGCAGCTGCTTCTCCAGCTCCCCCTGCAGGACAGAGAGGGTCAGTGCTTCAGCGCTGACGTCAGCACAGACGGAAGAAGCTCAGACGCCCAGCACAAGGAACCAGCAGCAGAAGAAGAAGAACCAGCAGCAGAAGAAGAAGAACCAGCAGCAGAAGAAGAAGAACCAGCAGCAGAAGAAGAAGAACCAGCAGCAGAAGAAGAAGAACCAGCAGCAGAAGAAGAACCAGCAGCAGAAGAAGAAGAACCAGCAGCAGAAGAAGAAGAACCAGCAGCAGAAGAAGAAGAACCAGCAGCAGAAGAAGAAGAACCAGCAGCAGAAGAAGAAGAACCAGCAGCAGAAGAAGTAGAACCAGCAGCAGAAGAAGAACCAGCAGCAGAAGTAGAATCAGCAGCAGAAGAAGAACCAGTATCAGCAGAAGAACCAGCAGCAGAAGAAGAACCAGCAGCAGCAGAAGAACCAGCAGCAGCAGAAGAACCAGCAGCAGAAGAAGAACCAGCAGCAGAAGAAGAACCAGTAGCAGAAGTAGAACCAGCAGCAGAAGTAGAACCAGCAGCAGAAGAACCAGCAGCAGAAGAAGAACCAGCAGCAGAAGAAGAACCAGTAGCAGAAGTAGAACCAGCAGCAGAAGTAGAACCAGCAGCAGAAGAACCAGCAGCAGCAGAAGAACCAGCAGAAGAAGAACCAGCAGCAGCAGAAGAACCAGCAGAAGAAGAACCAGTAGCAGCAGAAGAACCAGCAGAAGAAGAACCAGCAGCAGAAGAAGAACCAGCAGCAGCAGAAGAACCAGCAGAAGAAGAACCAGCAGCAGCAGAAGAACCAGCAGCAGAAGAAGAACCAGTAGCAGAAGTAGAACCAGCAGCAGAAGTAGAACCAGCAGCAGAAGTAGAACCAGCAGCAGCAGAAGAAGAACCAGCAGCAGCAGAAGAAGAACCAGCAGCAGAAGAAGAACCAGCAGCAGAAGTAGAACCAGCAGCAGAAGTAGAACCAGCAGCAGCAGAAGAAGAACCAGCAGCAGCAGAAGTAGAACCAGCAGCAGAAGAAGAACCAGCAGCAGAAGAACCAGCAGCAGAAGAAGAACCAGCAGCAGCAGAAGAAGAACCAGCAGCAGCAGAAGAAGAACCAGCAGCAGCAGAAGTAGAACCAGCAGCAGAAGAAGAACCAGCAGCAGAAGAACCAGCAGCAGAAGAAGAACCAGCAGCAGCAGAAGAAGAACCAGCAGCAGCAGAAGAAGAACCAGCAGCAGAAGAAGAAGAACCAGCAGCAGAAGAAGAAGAACCAGCAGCAGAAGAAGAAGAACCAGCAGCAGAAGAAGAAGAACCAGCAGCAGAAGAAGAAGAACCAGCAGCAGAAGAAGAACCAGCAGCAGAAGAAGAAGAACCAGCAGCACACGTCCTGCAACATCTCGCAGCAGAGAGTCTGTAGACACCATCAAACATCCTTTGATCTTTTGATTTTTTTTTTATTTCTCCCTAAATTGAGGTATTTTTCCAGCGAAGGTTAAAGTTCATCAAACACACAAGTTAGTGTCGACGATCACGGATCTACTCACATGTGACAAGACTGCGAGGCCCTGAGAAGAGAAGACAGTCAGAGGTTCAGAGGTCAACCGACAACCTTCAGCACAACAAGTCGACTTTAAACTCCAGTCCACACGTCCAGACCTGAGAGGAACTCATGAAGATCCATCATGAAGATCCATCATGAAGATCCATCATGAAGATCCATCATGAGGATCCATCATGAAGATCCATCATGAAGATCCATCATGAGGATCCATCATGAGGATCCATCATGAGGATCCATCATGAAGATCCATCATGAAGATCCATCATGAGGATCCATCATGAGGATCCATCATGAAGATCCATCATGAGGATCCATCATGAAGATCCATCATGAGGATCCATCATGAAGATCCATCATGAAGATCCATCATGAAGATCCATCATGAAGATCCATCATGAGGATCCATCATGAAGATCCATCATGAAGATCCATCATGAGGATCCATCATGAAGATCCATCATGAAGATCCATCATGAAGATCCATCATGAGGATCCATCATGAAGATCCATCATGAAGATCCATCATGAAGATCCATCATGAAGATCCATCATGAGGATCCATCATGAGGATCCATCGTGAAGAACCATCATGAAGATCCATCATGAAGATCCATCATGAAGATCCATCATGAGGATCCATCATGAAGATCCATCATGAAGATCCATCATGAAGATCCATCATGAGGATCCATCATGAAGATCCATCATGAAGATCCATCATGAAGATCCATCATGAAGATCCATCATGAAGATCCATCATGAGGATCCATCATGAAGATCCATCATGAAGATCCATCATGAAGATCCATCATGAGGATCCATCGTGAAGAACCATCATGAAGATCCATCATGAAGATCCATCATGAAGATCCATCATGAGGATCCATCATGAAGATCCATCATGAAGATCCATCATGAAGATCCATCATGAGGATCCATCATGAAGATCCATCATGAAGATCCATCATGAGGATCCATCATGAAGATCCATCATGAAGATCCATCATGAAGATCCATCATGAAGATCCATCATGAGGATCCATCATGAAGATCCATCATGAAGATCCATCATGAAGATCCATCATGAGGATCCATCATGAAGATCCATCATGAGGATCCATCATGAAGATCCATCATGAAGATCCATCATGAAGATCCATCATGAGGATCCATCGTGAAGAACCATCATGAAGATCCATCATGAGGATCCATCGTGAAGATCCATCGTGAAGAACCATCGTGAAGATCCATCATGAAGATCCATCATGAGGATCCATCATGAAGATCCATCATGAAGATCCATCATGAAGATCCATCATGAAGATCCATCATGAGGATCCATCATGAAGATCCATCATGAAGATCCATCATGAGGATCCATCATGAAGATCCATCATGAAGATCCATCATGAGGATCCATCATGAAGATCCATCATGAAGATCCATCATGAAGATCCATCATGAAGATCCATCATGAGGATCCATCATGAAGATCCATCATGAAGATCCATCATGAAGATCCATCATGAAGATCCATCATGAAGATCCATCATGAAAACATTTGACATTTTTCAGGATAATTTAATGTCAATTTCGTTTTTTTGTTCAATATTTCTTCCTTTTTATCTATTTAACTATTTTTGTGCAAATATGTCTCTTTTTTCATGACATTCTTCCATTAAGAGATTAATGATCTTCTCTTGATAATCTTTGATAAAATCTGTTTGTGATTTTTGTTTTTTCAGAATCATTTTCATTCTGTTTTTCCTGCTCATTCTTTTTGTGTTTTTAGTGCAATTTATCTTTTGTTTTGACTCTCGCTTCACTTTTTCACCACAATTCATGACTTTCAGCAGCTTTTGATCGACACACGTCTGATCCAATCACATCTCAGTGGGCGGAGCTTACGACACAAAGCGTTCCATTGGTTGATGTTGTAACTCGTGGTCCAATCAGCTGCAGCGTCACTGACATGTGTGAGTGTGTAGCGTCGGTAAAGTTGTCGTCATAGTAACACAAAGGTCGCACACTGACCTGATCCTTCTTGGACTTGAAGGACGAGGCGACATGAGCGAGATACTGGATCACCTTCTTGGTGTTTTCTGTCTTTCCAGCTCCAGACTCACCGCTGAGCAACAAACACAGAAACATCGTTTGTTTTTCAGTCTTTTCGTTTCCAGTGAAAATTGTGACGTGATTTGAACAAACACTCGAGACTCACGTGCACAGAATCGACTGATCCTCGCGATCTGAGGGAAAATTTAACAAAATTCAGACAAAAACTTTAACCATCATGTTTGTGTTTGTTTGATAATCATCATGTTTGTGTTTGTTTGATAACCATCATGTTTGTGTTTGTTTGATAACCGTCATGTTTGTGTTTGTTTGATAACCATCATGTTTGTGTTTGTTTGATAACCATCATGTTTGTGTTTGTTTGATAACCATCATGTTTGTGTTTGTTTGATAATCATCATGTTTGTGTTTGTTTGATAACCATCATGTTTGTGTTTGTTTGATAATCATCATGTTTGTGTTTGTTTGATAATCATCATGTTTGTGTTTGTTTGATAACCGTCATGTTTGTGTTTGTTTGATAACATTATGTTTGTTTGATAACCGTCATGTTTGTGTTTGTTTGATAACCATCATGTTTGTGTTTGTTTGATAACATTATGTTTGTGTTTGTTTGATAACCATCATGTTTGTGTTTGTTTGATAACCATCATGTTTGTGTTTGTTTGATAACCATCATGTTTGTGTTTGTTTGATAACCATCATGTTTGTGTTTGTTTGATAACCATCATGTTTGTGTTTGTTTGATAACCATCATGTTTGTGTTTGTTTGATAACCATCATGTTTGTGTTCGTTTGATAACCGTCATGTTTGTGTTCGTTTGATAACCGTCATGTTTGTGTTCGTTTGATAACCGTCATGTTTGTGTTCGTTTGATAACCGTCATGTTTGTGTTCGTTTGATAACCGTCATGTTTGTGTTCGTTTGATAACCGTCATGTTTGTGTTTGTTTGATAACCGTCATGTTTGTGTTTGTTTGATAATCATCATGTTTGTGTTTGTTTGATAACTATCATGTTTGTGTTTGTTTGATAACCGTCATGTTTGTGTTTGTTTGATAACCATCATGTTTGTGTTTGTTTGATAACCATCATGTTTGTGTTTGTTTGATAACCATCATGTTTGTGTTTGTTTGATAATCATCATGTTTGTGTTTGTTTGATAACCATCATGTTTGTGTTTGTTTGATAATCATCATGTTTGTGTTTGTTTGATAATCATCATGTTTGTGTTTGTTTGATAACCGTCATGTTTGTGTTTGTTTGATAACATTATGTTTGTTTGATAACCGTCATGTTTGTGTTTGTTTGATAACCATCATGTTTGTGTTTGTTTGATAACATTATGTTTGTGTTTGTTTGATAACCGTCATGTTTGTGTTTGTTTGATAACCATCATGTTTGTGTTTGTTTGATAACCATCATGTTTGTGTTTGTTTGATAACCGTCATGTTTGTGTTCGTTTGATAACCGTCATGTTTGTGTTCGTTTGATAACCGTCATGTTTGTGTTCGTTTGATAACCGTCATGTTTGTGTTTGTTTGATAACCGTCATGTTTGTGTTCGTTTGATAACCGTCATGTTTGTGTTCGTTTGATAACCGTCATGTTTGTGTTTGTTTGATAACCGTCATGTTTGTGTTTGTTTGATAACCATCATGTTTGTGTTTGTTTGATAATCATCATGTTTGTGTTTGTTTGATAACCATCATGTTTGTGTTTGTTTGATAACCGTCATGTTTGTGTTTGTTTGATAACCATCATGTTTGTGTTTGTTTGATAACCATCATGTTTGTGTTTGTTTGATAACCATCATGTTTGTGTTTGTTTGATAATCATCATGTTTGTGTTTGTTTGATAACCATCATGTTTGTGTTTGTTTGATAATCATCATGTTTGTGTTTGTTTGATAATCATCATGTTTGTGTTTGTTTGATAACCGTCATGTTTGTGTTTGTTTGATAACATTATGTTTTTTTGATAACCTTCATGTTTGTGTTTGTTTGATAACCGTCATGTTTGTGTTTGTTTGATAACCATCATGTTTGTGTTTGTTTGATAACCGTCATGTTTGTGTTTGTTTGATAACCATCATGTTTGTGTTTGTTTGATAATCATCATGTTTGTGTTTGTTTGATAACCATCATGTTTGTGTTTGTTTGATAACCGTCATGTTTGTGTTTGTTTGATAACCATCATGTTTGTGTTTGTTTGATAACCATCATGTTTGTGTTTGTTTGATAACCATCATGTTTGTGTTTGTTTGATAACCATCATGTTTGTGTTTGTTTGATAATCATCATGTTTGTGTTTGTTTGATAACCATCATGTTTGTGTTTGTTTGATAATCATCATGTTTGTGTTTGTTTGATAATCATCATGTTTGTGTTTGTTTGATAACCGTCATGTTTGTGTTTGTTTGATAACATTATGTTTGTTTGATAACCGTCATGTTTGTGTTTGTTTGATAACCATCATGTTTGTGTTTGTTTGATAACATTATGTTTGTGTTTGTTTGATAACCGTCATGTTTGTGTTTGTTTGATAACCATCATGTTTGTGTTTGTTTGATAACCATCATGTTTGTGTTTGTTTGATAACCATCATGTTTGTGTTTGTTTGATAACCATCATGTTTGTGTTCGTTTGATAACCGTCATGTTTGTGTTCGTTTGATAACCGTCATGTTTGTGTTCGTTTGATAACCGTCATGTTTGTGTTTGTTTGATAACCGTCATGTTTGTGTTCGTTTGATAACCGTCATGTTTGTGTTCGTTTGATAACCGTCATGTTTGTGTTTGTTTGATAACCGTCATGTTTGTGTTTGTTTGATAACCATCATGTTTGTGTTTGTTTGATAATCATCATGTTTGTGTTTGTTTGATAACCATCATGTTTGTGTTTGTTTGATAACCGTCATGTTTGTGTTTGTTTGATAACCATCATGTTTGTGTTTGTTTGATAACCATCATGTTTGTGTTTGTTTGATAACCATCATGTTTGTGTTTGTTTGATAATCATCATGTTTGTGTTTGTT
Source organism: Callionymus lyra (assembly GCF_982586985.1). Taxonomy (NCBI): domain Eukaryota; kingdom Metazoa; phylum Chordata; class Actinopteri; order Syngnathiformes; family Callionymidae; genus Callionymus; species Callionymus lyra. Next base: position 1,002,260 of record NC_141818.1, on the reverse strand, counting down.
TGATAACCATCATGTTTGTGTTTGTTTGATAATCATCATGTTTGTGTTTGTTTGATAATCATCATGTTTGTGTTTGTTTGATAACCGTCATGTTTGTGTTTGTTTGATAACATTATGTTTTTTTGATAACCTTCATGTTTGTGTTTGTTTGATAACCATCATGTTTGTGTTTGTTTGATAACATTATGTTTGTGTTTGTTTGATAACCGTCATGTTTGTGTTTGTTTGATAACCATCATGTTTGTGTTTGTTTGATAACCATCATGTTTGTGTTTGTTTGATAACCATCATGTTTGTGTTTGTTTGATAACCATCATGTTTGTGTTCGTTTGATAACCGTCATGTTTGTGTTCGTTTGATAACCGTCATGTTTGTGTTCGTTTGATAACCGTCATGTTTGTGTTCGTTTGATAACCGTCATGTTTGTGTTCGTTTGATAACCGTCATGTTTGTGTTTGTTTGATAACCGTCATGTTTGTGTTTGTTTGATAACCATCATGTTTGTGTTTGTTTGATAACCGTCATGTTTGTGTTTGTTTGATAACCGTCATGTTTGTGTTTGTTTGATAACCGTCATGTTTGTGTTTGTTTGATAACCGTCATGTTTGTGTTTGTTTGATAACCATCATGTTTGTGTTTGTTTGATAACCATCATGTTTGTGTTTGTTTGATAACCGTCATGTTTGTGTTTGTTTGATAACCGTCATGTTTGTGTTCGTTTGATAACCGTCATGTTTGTGTTTGTTTGATAACCATCATGTTTGTGTTCGTTTGATAACCATCATGTTTGTGTTCGTTTGATAACCGTCATGTTTGTGTTTGTTTGATAACCGTCATGTTTGTGTTCGTTTGATAACCGTCATGTTTGTGTTTGTTTGATAACCATCATGTTTGTGTTTGTTTGATAACCATCATGTTTGTGTTCGTTTGATAACCGTCATGTTTGTGTTTGTTTGATAACCGTCATGTTTGTGTTTGTTTGATAACCGTCATGTTTGTGTTTGTTTGATAACCGTCAAGTTTGTGTTTGTTTGATAACCATCATGTTTGTGTTTGTTTGATAACCATCATGTTTGTGTTTGTTTGATAACCATCATGTTTGTGTTTGTTTGATAACCATCATGTTTGTGTTCGTTTGATAACCGTCATGTGTGTGTTTGTTTGTGTTTGTTTGATAACATCATGTTTGTGTGTTTGTTTGTGTTTGTTTGATAACATCATGTTTGTGTGTTTGTTTGTGTTTGTTTGATAACATCATGTTTGTTTGTGTTTGTTTGTGTTTGTTACCCTGCATCATGCTCCTGTATGCCGTGTCTGTGATGGCGTAGATGTGCGGCGGCATCTCGTGCCTCTTCTTGCCGCGGTACATGTTGACGATGTCCTCGGTGTAGATGGGCAGGTTCTTGTACGGGTTGATGACCACGCAGAAGAGCCCGGAGTAGGTCTGCAGGACGACATGAAGGTGTCAGAGCGAGGAGACGTGGAGGACGGAGGTCACGCTCACGTAGATCAGGCCAGAGTAGTAGCGCTCCTTCAGGTTGTGAAGAACCGACGCCTCGTTCAGGCACGTCAGCTCCGCCATGTCCTCCACCTTGTTGAACTTGGGCGGGTTCATCTTCTGGATGTCGTCCTTGTTGACCTTCACCTGATGACGAGATGTCGGTGACACATGTGTTTTTAACGACTTGAGCTTCTCACCTTCTTGCCAGAGTCGCTGAGCTCCACCACGCACTCGTCGCCCACTTCCTCCTTGACGGAGCCGGCCTCGAAGCCCACCTTCTCCGACGGGACCCACACCAGCTTCTTGCTGGACCAGTCGGCCTGATCCATGGGGCTGTTCCCGGCCCCGCGGTCCCCGTACAAGAACTTGTCTGCGTCGGACATGTCTGAGGAAGATGAGGAACATACAGAGGAACATGCGTTACATTCATGGATGAAGTTCATCAGAGGAACATCCAGTAGAACATCAGTTACGTTCATGGATGAAGTTCATCAGAGGAACATCCAGAGGAACATCCGTTACATTCATGGATGAAGTTCATCAGAGGAACATCCAGTAGAACATCAGTTACGTTCATGGATGAAGTTCATCAGAGGAACATCCAGAGGAACATACGTTACATTCATGGATGAAGTTCATCAGAGGAACATCCAGAGGAACATCCGTTACATTCATGGATGAAGTTCATCAGAGGAACATCCAGAGGAACATCCGTTACACTCATGGATGAAGTTCATCAGAGGAACATCCAGAGGAACATCAGTTACACTCATGGATGAAGTTCATCTGAGGAACATCAGTTGAACTCACGTTCAGTGAAACGTTTGAGTTCATGTCAGAGTCGTAAGAAGAATCAGACCTTCAAAATAAGAGCACGCCAGACGAGTTCAGACACAAAAACGCTGCAGAACACACACACACACACACACACACACACACACACACACACACACACACACACACACACACACACACACACACACACACACACACACACACACACACACACACACACACACACACACACACACACACACACACACACACACACACACACACACACACACACACACACACACACACACACACACACACACACAAAAAAAAGCTTTTTCTTTTTATGTATTTTTTTATTTTGTATTATTTCTGAGTAAATATTGAGTTTTTCCTCTTCATTTAACTCGTATGTTCTCCTGGTGAAGCGTCTCTTTAGAATCTATCTTCAGATCTAGATCCTCAGATCAGAGCATTCTTCTCGTCGGGGGAGCAAGTCTGGGCGAGGAGATCATTCCTGGACCACACCCTGGACCACGTCTGAGGATCTGAGCCTTTGTTACTCATTTAAACATCATGACGACAAATAAACAAACATTAATCCACTTCAAAGAGTTTTGAAAATATATTTACGTTTTATAAGTTATTAAAACATCAAGTCACTGATGATAAGAGTCGACTTTCATCACATCTTAGCGGCGCCGTTATCTTAGATTGCACCGGCACCGTTACAACACTAGGGGAGCCAGAAAAAACATTTTCAATTTTGCATATGGGAGCTTTAATCTTAAGTATATATATATTTATATATATATATATATATATATATATATATATATGAATATTATTCAATGTCTATTAAAAACATCGTCACTTGTTAAAACTTCAGCAACAAGAAGGTGTTGATCTGGAGTCGAAACAACATCTTTCTTCTCGTGATCCTTCAGTAAAAACACTTTGTTGATCCTCAGCAAACACTGACGTCTCCGTGAGCGTTTTAAACACAACCGCCATCTTGTGTCGATTCAGAGGGTCTGACAGGAAAACTAGTCGAACACAGAGTTCGTTTGTGGAGACGGAAGGAAAACTAGTCGAACACAGTTAGTTTGTGGAGACGGAAGGAAAACTAGTCGAACACAGAGTTAGTTTGTGGAGACGGAAGGAAAACTAGTCGAACACAGAGTTAGTTTGTGGAGACGGAAGGAAAACTAGTCGAACACAGAGTTCGTTTGTGGAGACGGAAGGAAAACTAGTCGAACACAGAGTTAGTTTGTGGAGACGGAAGGAAAACTAGTCGAACACAGAGTTAGTTTGTGGAGACGGAAGGAAAACTAGTCGAACACAGAGTTCGTTTGTGGAGACGGAAGGAAAACTAGTCGAACACAGAGTTCGTTTGTGGAGACGGAAGGAAAACTAGTCGAACACAGAGTTAGTTTGTGGAGATGGAAGGAAAACTAGTCGAACACAGAGTTAGTTTGTGGAGACGGAAGGAAAACTAGTCGAACACAGAGTTAGTTTGTGGAGACGGAAGGAAAACTAGTCGAACACAGAGTTCGTTTGTGGAGACGGAAGGAAAACTAGTCGAACACAGAGTTAGTTTGTGGAGACGGAAGGAAAACTAGTCGAACACAGAGTTCGTTTGTGGAGACGGAAGGAAAACTAGTCGAACACAGAGTTCGTTTGTGGAGACGGAAGGAAAACTAGTCGAACACAGAGTTAGTTTGTGGAGATGGAAGGAAAACTAGTCGAACACAGAGTTAGTTTGTGGAGACGGAAGGAAAACTAGTCGAACACAGAGTTAGTTTGTGGAGACGGAAGGAAAACTAGTCGAACACAGAGTTAGTTTGTGGAGACGGAAGGAAAACTAGTCGAACACAGAGTTCGTTTGTGGAGACGGAAGGAAAACTAGTCGAACACAGAGTTCGTTTGTGGAGACGGAAGGAAAACTAGTCGAACACAGAGTTCGTTTGTGGAGACGGAAGGAAAACTAGTCGAACACAGAGTTCGTTTGTGGAGACGGAAGGAAAACTAGTCGAACACAGAGTTCGTTTGTGGAGACGGAAGGAAAACTAGTCGAACACAGAGTTCGTTTGTGGAGACGGAAGGAAAACTAGTCGAACACAGAGTTAGTTTGTGGAGACGGAAGGAAAACTAGTCGAACACAGAGTTAGTTTGTGGAGATGGAAGGAAAACTAGTCGAACACAGAGTTAGTTTGTGGAGACGGAAGGAAAACTAGTCGAACACAGAGTTAGTTTGTGGAGATGGAAGGAAAACTAGTCGAACACAGAGTTCGTTTGTGGAGACGGAAGGAAAACTAGTCGAACACAGAGTTCGTTTGTGGAGACGGAAGGAAAACTAGTCGAACACAGAGTTAGTTTGTGGAGATGGAAGGAAAACTAGTCGAACACAGAGTTCGTTTGTGGAGGCGGAAGGAAAACTAGTCGAACACAGAGTTAGTTTGTGGAGGCGGAAGGAAAACTAGTCGAACACAGAGTTAGTTTGTGGAGGCGGAAGGAAAACTAGTCGAACACAGAGTTAGTTTGTGGAGACGGAAGGAAAACTAGTCGAACACAGAGTTACTTTGTGGAGGCGGAAGGAAAACTAGTCGAACACAGAGTTAGTTTGTGGAGATGGAAGGAAAACTAGTCGAACACAGAGTTAGTTTGTGGAGACGGAAGGAAAACTAGTCGAACACAGAGTTAGTTTGTGGAGATGGAAGGAAAACTAGTCGAACACAGAGTTAGTTTGTGGAGACGGAAGGAAAACTAGTCGAACACAGAGTTAGTTTGTGGAGACGGAAGGAAAACTAGTCGAACACAGAGTTACTTTGTGGAGGCGGAAGGAAAACTAGTCGAACACAGAGTTAGTTTGTGGAGATGGAAGGAAAACTAGTCGAACACAGAGTTAGTTTGTGGAGACGGAAGGAAAACTAGTCGAACACAGAGTTAGTTTGTGGAGATGGAAGGAAAACTAGTCGAACACAGAGTTAGTTTGTGGAGACGGAAGGAAAACTAGTCGAACACAGAGTTACTTTGTGGAGGCGGAAGGAAAACTAGTCGAACACAGAGTTAGTTTGTGGAGATGGAAGGAAAACTAGTCGAACACAGAGTTCGTTTGTGGAGACGGAAGGAAAACTAGTCGAACACAGAGTTAGTTTGTGGAGATGGAAGGAAAACTAGTCGAACACAGAGTTAGTTTGTGGAGACGGAAGGAAAACTAGTCGAACACAGAGTTAGTTTGTGGAGACGGAAGGAAAACTAGTCGAACACAGAGTTAGTTTGTGGAGACGGAAGGAAAACTAGTCGAACACAGAGTTCGTTTGTGGAGACGGAAGGAAAACTAGTCGAACACAGAGTTCGTTTGTGGAGACGGAAGGAAAACTAGTCGAACACAGAGTTCGTTTGTGGAGACGGAAGGAAAACTAGTCGAACACAGAGTTCGTTTGTGGAGACGGAAGGAAAACTAGTCGAACACAGAGTTCGTTTGTGGAGACGGAAGGAAAACTAGTCGAACACAGAGTTCGTTTGTGGAGACGGAAGGAAAACTAGTCGAACACAGAGTTAGTTTGTGGAGACGGAAGGAAAACTAGTCGAACACAGAGTTAGTTTGTGGAGATGGAAGGAAAACTAGTCGAACACAGAGTTAGTTTGTGGAGACGGAAGGAAAACTAGTCGAACACAGAGTTAGTTTGTGGAGATGGAAGGAAAACTAGTCGAACACAGAGTTCGTTTGTGGAGACGGAAGGAAAACTAGTCGAACACAGAGTTCGTTTGTGGAGACGGAAGGAAAACTAGTCGAACACAGAGTTAGTTTGTGGAGATGGAAGGAAAACTAGTCGAACACAGAGTTAGTTTGTGGAGGCGGAAGGAAAACTAGTCGAACACAGAGTTCGTTTGTGGAGGCGGAAGGAAAACTAGTCGAACACAGAGTTCGTTTGTGGAGGCGGAAGGAAAACTAGTCGAACACAGAGTTAGTTTGTGGAGGCGGAAGGAAAACTAGTCGAACACAGAGTTAGTTTGTGGAGGCGGAAGGAAAACTAGTCGAACACAGAGTTAGTTTGTGGAGACGGAAGGAAAACTAGTCGAACACAGAGTTACTTTGTGGAGGCGGAAGGAAAACTAGTCGAACACAGAGTTAGTTTGTGGAGATGGAAGGAAAACTAGTCGAACACAGAGTTAGTTTGTGGAGACGGAAGGAAAACTAGTCGAACACAGAGTTAGTTTGTGGAGATGGAAGGAAAACTAGTCGAACACAGAGTTAGTTTGTGGAGACGGAAGGAAAACTAGTCGAACACAGAGTTAGTTTGTGGAGACGGAAGGAAAACTAGTCGAACACAGAGTTGAAGCGACAGATCAAACTCTTCTTCAACGAAACACGAGGGTTGATGGTTCAACTTCCTGAGGAAGTTACACAAACATGTCGACACGTTGAGTCTCAACAGCTTCACTCGTCACATCATCTTCATCATCTTCATCATCATCTTCATCATCATCATCTTCATCATCTTCATCATCATCATCATCATCTTCATCATCTTCATCATCTTCATCTTCACGAACCTCAGCAAACATGCGAGAAGGTCACATGATCACATGATCACATGATCTTTCCTGGACGCGTCTCTGTTTGCTGGAAGGAACTCAAAACACTGAATATACAGTCAGGTGAGGAGGATCATGGGAAGATCTTCTGATGAAGGTCCAAACCTTCTCTGTCAACAAGTTGAACGACTTTAAATGTTTAAATGTTTAAATGTTTAAATGTTTAAAAGTTTAAACGAATCAAATTAAACGATCAAATGAATATTAAATCATCAGTCGCTGCCCTGAAGATACACAACATTTAAAGTGTGTTTAAACACATTCAAATGGACTCAAAGTCAACACACTTTACTTCATGGCTTCATCAACACTAGTACACACTTGTGTTCATGAAGTACTCGCAGAAATACTCGCAGAAATACTCACGAATATTAGAAGTATTGTTGCAGAAAACTGTCAGAAGCTCAACAACATGATTGTGTAAAAGAGCAACACAAACGTGACAATAGTGTGTCCTCGGGCTACAGCTCGACACACTAGCTCACGTCACGTGACAACACACGCTGACGACACAATCAACACAAAAGATTTACACAAAGTTCGACGCGATCGATTGTCACTGTTTTGTCAACAAAGATTGTCAATAAAGTTAATTCCACGAGTGAGGAGCGAGCTCTGCGCATGCGCGCCGCCACAGGTAGACGAGCACACCTGAGGCTCTGAAGCTTCTTCTCGTGGAACTCGTTGAACAAACATCAGTTCGACACGAACTTCTTCTGGAGAAGATCTTCTCACCTGCAGCAGAACTTCACGGTGCGTTCAAGGACTCCTGGTTGAAGATGTTCAGAAGCTCCTCTGAGGACCTGCAGCTCCGATGATGATGATGATGATGATGATGAAGATGAAGAACTTCAGCTCTTGTGGTCACCTGTGAGCGCGCGAGCCCCGCCCTCACCTCTTCCGGCCCCGCCCTTCCTCTCCGGGCCCCCGTGGTGCGTTCAAGGGCCGCTGGAGACTTTGAGTTCAATTAATCAAGTTTCATTGATCAGATTCTTTATCGTAGAAATACTTTAAAGTTATATTTATACACGTTCATCTGAAGATTGAATCATTTAGAGACGATATAAATGTATTATTTTACAAACGTGTACTTATATATGTTTTATTTTACACTCATAGATTCTACTTGAAAATATGACTTTATTCTCCACGAGGAGTTAAAAGACTATTTTTATTTAATTCTATTTAACAGGATTTAGAATCGTTAGAATGACGCAAATTTAAACTATTATTATATATTATTATAATTATATATATTATATAAACAATTTCCCGAAGGAGACCTCCTGAGGATCAATAAAGTTTTACCTTACCTTACCTTTATTATTATTAATTCAATGATCTTCATATAAATCAACATTATTTTCATTTAAAAATAATAAAGTATTATTTCATTGTCTTGAATCAAATATAAACAATAAATACAACTTTTTTTTATTTTTATTGTTCAATAACATATACTTTTCCATTTGTGTTTTAAACTTTATTGTAAGTGTTTCTATTGTGCTGTTGGATTTAGCATTGTTAGCATGTTGCTAATGTCAGAAATACAATAAAAATGAGGATTAAACACATGTAAACGTTTTAAAACTATTTTTTAATTTATATAATTGATTACAACAAAAGCATTTAAGTGGATTTATTGGATTAATATATATATATTTTAATATATTCATATATATTTCTTCAGAACATTGTTGGTTTTTACACGTTTATGAAGATGAGAGTGAATTAGGGTCACACGCACGCGCACACACGCACGCGCACAGGAATGCGGCGCCGCGTCTGTACCTGCACAGGTGGGCGTGTCTCACCTGCACGAGTCCTTTAAAGGAAACATGAAGCTGCGAGATGTTGTTGCGGGAGCGGACGTGACGTCACCGGGGGTCTGAACACCTGAAGCTAATCCAGCCAATCAGGAGCCTCCTCTGTCCTCGTCCATATATGGTCGTGTCTGTGCTGCGGGTTCGAATCCCTGGAACATCAAGGATGCTGTGACGTGTGCAGACACGAACACACTCGTCCATCACGACTGTCAGCTGCACACGTGTCAATAAAGTTATTTTATCAAATGACAAGAGCGTCCGAGGCTCGCGGGCCACACAAGGTCCTGTGAAGCTCATCCATGGACCGTTTTTAAATGTTTGTATTTTTATACGTCAGTGTTTGTTTTACTTGATTCATTATTACGTTTATTTTATTCATCTGTTTATTTGATTCTATCTTTTCTAAACCGTCATAAACACAAAAAACATAATTAAATTAATTATTTATTTTAATTAATTAATTAATAAAATAATCCTTGATGTCAAGTTTCTGTTCTTAAGAATTTAAAAGAGAAAAGAAAGAGTTTGTTAAATAAAACATGAGGTTGTCTCCAGCAGGACAGAAGTGAGAGGTTGTCTCCAGCAGGACAGAAGTGAGAGGTTGTCTCCAGCAGGACAGAAGTGAGAGGTTGTCTCCAGCAGGACAGAGGTGAGAGGTTGTCTCCAGCAGGACAGAAGTTAGAGGTTGTCTCCAGCAGGACAGAAGTGAGAGGTTGTCTCCAGCAGGACAGAGGTGAGAGGTTGTCTCCAGCAGGACAGAGGTGAGAGGTTGTCTCCAGCAGGACAGAAGTGAGAGGTTGTCTCCAGCAGGACAGAGGTGAGAGGTTGTCTCCAGCAGGACAGAAGTGAGAGGTTGTCTCCAGCAGGACAGTGAGAGGTTGTCTCCAGCAGGACAGTGAGAGGTTGTCTCCAGCAGGACAGAAGTGAGAGGTTGTCTCCAGCAGGACAGAAGTGAGAGGTTGTCTCCAGCAGGACAGAGGTGAGAGGTTGTCTCCAGCAGTACAGGGATGAGAGGTTGTCTCCAGCAGGACAGAAGTGAGAGGTTTTCTCCAGCAGGACAGAAGTGAGAGGTTGTCTCCAGCAGGACAGAGGTGAGAGGTTGTCTCCAGCAGGACAGAAGTTAGAGGTTGTCTCCAGCAGGACAGAAGTGAGAGGTTGTCTCCAGCAGGACAGAGGTGAGAGGTTGTCTCCAGCAGGACAGAGGTGAGAGGTTGTCTCCAGCAGGACAGAAGTGAGAGGTTGTCTCCAGCAGGACAGAGGTGAGAGGTTGTCTCCAGCAGGACAGAAGTGAGAGGTTGTCTCCAGCAGGACAGTGAGAGGTTGTCTCCAGCAGGACAGTGAGAGGTTGTCTCCAGCAGGACAGAAGTGAGAGGTTGTCTCCAGCAGGACAGAAGTGAGAGGTTGTCTCCAGCAGGACAGAGGTGAGAGGTTGTCTCCAGCAGGACAGAAGTGAGAGGTTGTCTCCAGCAGGACAGAGGTGAGAGGTTGTCTCCAGCAGGACATAAGTGAGAGGTTGTCTCCAGCAGGACAGAGGTGAGAGGTTGTCTCCAGCAGGACAGAAGTGAGAGGTTGTCTCCAGCAGGACAGAGGTGAGAGGTTGTCTCCAGCAGTACAGGGATGAGAGGTTGTCTCCAGCAGGACAGAAGTGAGAGGTTGTCTCCAGCAGGACAGAGGTGAGAGGTTGTCTCCAGCAGGACAGAGGTTGTCTCCAGCAGGACAGAAGAGACAGGTTGTCTCCAGCAGGACAGAGGTTACAGGTTGTCTTCAGCAGGACAGAGGTGAGAGGTTGTCTCCAGCAGGATAGAGGTGAGAGGTTGTCTCCAGCAGGACAGAAGTGAGAGGTTGTCTCCAGCAGGACAGAGGTGAGAGGTTGTCTCCAGCAGGACAGAAGTGAGAGGTTGTCTCCAGCAGGACACAGATGAGAGGTTGTCTCCAGCAGGACAGAGGTGAGAGGTTGTCTCCAGCAGGACAGAGGTTGTCTCCAGCAGGACAGAAGTGACAGGTTGTCTCCAGCAGGACAGAGGTGACAGGTTGTCTCCAGCAGGACAGAGGTGAGAGGTTGTCTCCAGCAGGACAGAGGTGAGAGGTTGTCTCCAGCAGGACAGAGGTTGTCTCCAGCAGGACAGAAGTGACAGGTTGTCTCCAGCAGGACAGAGGTGACAGGTTGTCTCCAGCAGGACAGAGGTGAGAGGTTGTCTCCAGCAGGACAGAGGTGAGAGGTTGTCTCCAGCAGGACAAAAGTGAGAGGTTGTCTCCAGCAGGACAGAGGTGAGAGGTTGTCTCCAGCAGGACAGAAGTGAGAGGTTGTCTCCAGCAGGACAGAAGTGACAGGTTGTCTCCAGCAGGACAGAGGTGAGAGGTTGTCTCCAGCAGGACAGAGGTGAGAGGTTGTCTCCAGCAGGACAGAAGTGAGAGGTTGTCTCCAGCAGGACAGAGGTGAGAGGTTGTCTCCAGCAGGACAGAAGTGAGAGGTTGTCTCCAGCAGGACAGAGGTGAGAGGTTGTCTCCAGCAGGACAGAAGTGAGAGGTTGTCTCCAGCAGGACAGAGGTGAGAGGTTGTCTCCAGCAGGACAGAGGTGAGAGGTTGTCTCCAGCAGGACAGAGATGAGAGATTGTCTCCAGCAGGACATAAGTGAGAGGTTGTCTCCAGCAGGACAGAGGTGAGAGGTTGTCTCCAGCAGGACAGAAGTGAGAGGTTGTCTCCAGCAGGACAGAGATGAGAGGTTGTCTCCAGCAGGACAGAAGTGAGAGGTTGTCTCCAGCAGGACAGAGGTGAGAGGTTGTCTCCAGCAGGACAGGGATGAGAGGTTGTCTCCAGCAGGACAGAAGTGAGAGGTTGTCTCCAGCAGGACAGAGGTGAGAGGTTGTCTCCAGCAGGACAGAGGTGAGAGGTTGTCTCCAGCAGGACAGAGGTTGTCTCCAGCAGGACAGAAGAGACAGGTTGTCTCCAGCAGGACAGAGGTGACAGGTTGTCTTCAGCAGGACAGAGGTGAGAGGTTGTCTCCAGCAGGATAGAGGTGAGAGGTTGTCTCCAGCAGGACAGAAGTGAGAGGTTGTCTCCAGCAGGACAGAGGTGAGAGGTTGTCTCCAGCAGGACAGAAGTGAGAGGTTGTCTCCAGCAGGACACAGATGAGAGGTTGTCTCCAGCAGGACAGAGGTGAGAGGTTGTCTCCAGCAGGACAGAGGTTGTCTCCAGCAGGACAGAAGTGACAGGTTGTCTCCAGCAGGACAGAGGTGACAGGTTGTCTCCAGCAGGACAGAGGTGAGAGGTTGTCTCCAGCAGGACAGAGGTGAGAGGTTGTCTCCAGCAGGACAGAGGTTGTCTCCAGCAGGACAGAAGTGACAGGTTGTCTCCAGCAGGACAGAGGTGACAGGTTGTCTCCAGCAGGACAGAGGTGAGAGGTTGTCTCCAGCAGGACAAAAGTGAGAGGTTGTCTCCAGCAGGACAGAGGTGAGAGGTTGTCTCCAGCAGGACAGAAGTGAGAGGTTGTCTCCAGCGGGACAGAAGTGACAGGTTGTCTCCAGCAGGACAGAGGTGAGAGTTTGTCTCCAGCAGGACAGAGGTGAGAGGTTGTCTCCAGCAGGACAGAAGTGAGAGGTTGTCTCCAGCAGGACAGAGGTGAGAGGTTGTCTCCAGCAGGACAGAAGTGAGAGGTTGTCTCCAGCAGGACAGAGGTGAGAGGTTGTCTCCAGCAGGACAGAGGTGAGAGGTTGTCTCCAGCAGGACAGAAGTGAGAGGTTGTCTCCAGCAGGACAGAGGTGAGAGGTTGTCTCCAGCAGGACAGAGGTGAGAGGTTGTCTCCAGCAGGACAGAGATGAGAGATTGTCTCCAGCAGGACATAAGTGAGAGGTTGTCTCCAGCAGGACAGAGGTGAGAGGTTGTCTCCAGCAGGACAGAAGTGAGAGGTTGTCTCCAGCAGGACAGAGATGAGAGGTTGTCTCCAGCAGGACAGAAGTGAGAGGTTGTCTCCAGCAGGACAGAGGTGACAGGTTGTCTCCAGCAGGACAGAGGTTGTCTCCAGCAGGACAGAGGTGAGAGGTTGTCTCCAGCAGGACAGAGGTTGTCTCCAGCAGGACAGAGGTGAGAGGTTGTCTCCAGCAGGACAGAGGTGAGAGGTTGTCTCCAGCAGGACATAAGTGAGAGGTTGTCTCCAGCAGGACAGAGGTGAGAGGTTGTCTCCAGCAGGACAGAGGTGAGAGGTTGTCTCCAGCAGGACAGAAGTGAGAGGTTGTCTCCAGCAGGACAGTGAGAGGTTGTCTCCAGCAGGACAGAAGTGAGAGGTTGTCTCCAGCAGGACAGAGGTGAGAGGTTGTCTCCAGCAGGACAGAAGTGAGAGGTTGTCTCCAGCAGGACAGAGGTGAGAGGTTGTCTCCAGCAGGATAGAAGTGAGAGGTTGTCTCCAGCAGGACAGAGTTGAGAGGTTGTCTCCAGCAGGACATAAGTGAGAGGTTGTCTCCAGCAGGATAGAGGTGAGAGGTTGTCTCCAGCAGGACAGAGGTGAGAGGTTGTCTCCAGCAGGACAGAAGTGAGAGGTTGTCTCCAGCAGGACAGAGGTGAGAGGTTGTCTCCATCAGGATAGAGGTGAGAGGTTGTCTCCAGCAGGACAGAAGTGAGATGTTGTCTCCAGCAGGACAGAGGTGAGAGGTTGTCTCCAGCAGGACAGAAGTGACAGGTTGTCTCCAGCAGGACAGAAATGAGAGGTTGTCTCCAGCAGGACAGAGGTGAGAGGTTGTCTCCAGCAGGACAGAAGTGAGAGGTTGTCTCCAGCAGGACAGAGGTGAGAGGTTGTCTCCAGCAGGACAGATGAGAGGTTGTCTCCAGCAGGACAGAGGTGAGAGGTTGTCTCCAGCAGGACAGAGGTGAGAGGTTGTCTCCAGCAGGACAGAGGTGAGAGGTTGTCTCCAGCAGGATAGAGGTGAGAGGTTGTCTCCAGCAGGACAGAGGTTGTCTCCAGCAGGACAGAAGAGACAGGTTGTCTCCAGCAGGACAGAGGTGACAGGTTGTCTTCAGCAGGACAGAGGTGAGAGGTTGTCTCCAGCAGGACAGAAGTGACAGGTTGTCTCCAGCAGGACAGAAATGAGAGGTGGTCTCCAGCAGGACAGAGGTGAGAGGTTGTCTCCAGCAGGACAGAAGTGAGAGGTTGTCTCCAGCAGGACAGAGGTGAGAGGTTGTCTCCAGCAGGACAGATGAGAGGTTGTCTCCAGCAGGACAGAAGTGAGAGGTTGTCTCCAGCAGGACAGAGATGAGAGGTTGTCTCCAGCAGGACAGAAGTGAGAGGTTGTCTCCAGCAGGACAGAGGTGAGAGGTTGTCTCCAGCAGGACAGAGGTTGTCTCCAGCAGGACAGAGGTGAGAGGTTGTCTCCAGCAGGACAGAGGTTGTCTCCAGCAGGACAGAGGTGAGAGGTTGTCTCCAGCAGGACAGAGGTGAGAGGTTGTCTCCAGCAGGACAGAGGTGAGAGGTTGTCTCCAGCAGGACAGAAGTGAGAGGTTGTCTCCAGCAGGACAGAAGTGAGAGGTTGTCTCCAGCAGGACAGAGGTGAGAGGTTGTCTCCAGCAGGACAGAGGTGAGAGGTTGTCTCCAGCAGGACAGTGAGAGGTTGTCTCCAGCAGGACAGAGGTGAGAGGTTGTCTCCAGCAGGACAGAAGTGAGAGGTTGTCTCCAGCAGGACAGAGGTGAGAGGTTGTCTCCAGCAGGACAGAAGTGAGAGGTTGTCTCCAGCAGGACAGAAGTGAGAGGTTGTCTCCAGCAGGACAGAAGTGAGAGGTTGTCTCCAGCAGGACAGAGGTGAGAAGTTGTCACCAGCAGGACAGAGGTGAGAGGTTGTCTCCAGCAGGACAGAAGTGACAGGTTGTCTCCAGCAGGACAGAGGTGAGAGGTTGTCTCCAGCAGGACAGAGGTGAGAGGTTGTCTCCAGCAGGACAGAGGTGAGAGGTTGTCTCCAGCAGGACAGAGGTGAGAGGTTGTCTCCAGCAGGACACAGATGAGAGGTTGTCTCCAGCAGGACAGAGGTGAGAGGTTGTCTCCAGCAGGACAGAGGTGAGAGGTTGTCTCCAGCAGGACACAGATGAGAGGTTGTCTCCAGCAGGACAGAGGTGAGAGGTTGTCTCCAGCAGGACAGAAGTGACAGGTTGTCTCCAGCAGGACAGAAGTGAGAGGTTGTCTCCAGCAGGACAGAAGTGAGAGGTTGTCTCCAGCAGGACAGAAGTGAGAGGTAGTCTCCAGCAGGACAGAGGTGAGAGGTTGTCTCCAGCAGGACAGAAGTGAGAGGTTGTCTCCAACAGGACAGAAGTGACAGGTTGTCTCCAGCAGGACACAGATGAGAGGTTGTCTCCAGCAGGACAGAGGTGAGAGGTTGTCTCCAGCAGGACAGAGGTTGTCTCCAGCAGGACAGAAGTGACAGGTTGTCTCCAGCAGGACAGAGGTGAGAGGTTGTCTCCAGCAGGATAGAGGTGAGAGGTTGTCTCCAGCAGGACAGAAGTGAGAGGTTGTCTCCAGCAGGACAGAGGTGAGAGCTTGTCTCCAGCAGGACAGAAGTGAGAGGTTGTCTCCAGCAGGACAGAAGTGAGAGGTTGTCTCCAGCAGGACAGACGTGAGAGGTTGTCTCCAGCAGGACAGAGGTGAGAGGTTGTCTCCAGCAGGACAGAGGTGAGAGGTTGTCTCCAGCAGGACAGAAGTGAGAGGTTGTCTCCAGCAGGACAGAGGTGAGAGGTTGTCTCCAGCAGGACAGAGGTGAGAGGTTGTCTCCAGCAGGACAGTGAGAGGTTGTCTCCAGCAGGACAGAGGTGAGAGGTTGTCTCCAGCAGGACAGAAGTGAGAGGTTGTCTCCAGCAGGACAGAGGTGAGAGGTTGTCTCCAGCAGGACAGAAGTGAGAGGTTGTCTCCAGCAGGACAGAAGTGAGAGGTTGTCTCCAGCAGGACAGAAGTGAGAGGTTGTCTCCAGCAGGACAGAGGTGAGAAGTTGTCACCAGCAGGACAGAGGTGAGAGGTTGTCTCCAGCAGGACAGAAGTGACAGGTTGTCTCCAGCAGGACAGAGGTGAGAGGTTGTCTCCAGCAGGACAGAGGTGAGAGGTTGTCTCCAGCAGGACAGAGGTGAGAGGTTGTCTCCAGCAGGACAGAGGTGAGAGGTTGTCTCCAGCAGGACACAGATGAGAGGTTGTCTCCAGCAGGACAGAGGTGAGAGGTTGTCTCCAGCAGGACAGAGGTGAGAGGTTGTCTCCAGCAGGACACAGATGAGAGGTTGTCTCCAGCAGGACAGAGGTGAGAGGTTGTCTCCAGCAGGACAGAAGTGAGAGGTAGTCTCCAGCAGGACAGAGGTGAGAGGTTGTCTCCAGCAGGACAGAAGTGAGAGGTTGTCTCCAACAGGACAGAAGTGACAGGTTGTCTCCAGCAGGACAGAGGTGAGAGGTTGTCTCCAGCAGGACACAGATGAGAGGTTGTCTCCAGCAGGACAGAGGTGAGAGGTTGTCTCCAGCAGGACAGAAGTGAGAGGTTAGAATAGAAAAGAATAGAATAGAAAAGCTTTATTCATCCCCAGAGGGGAAACACACTTTCACAACAGCGCAGTTTAAAAAAATAAAGTGCAAGGAAAAAAATAAAAATAAAAGAGATAATACAAAATAAAATAAAAAAGATCTTAAAAATATACAATTATTTACAAAATTAGAAATTTAACACTATTAACAAAATACAATAGAATAAAATAAAATAAAAATACAAACAAAAAAAGTAAAAAATAAAATAAAACACACAAGAGGAAAAACACACTACGGATTAGCATCAGGATATTTAAAGTAGAGAGTTAAATATCCTGACACCAGTTGGGATGAAGGACCTTCTATACGCTCCGTCCTACACTGGGGGGCCTGAGCCACTGAAGGAGCTGCTCCTCCACGCTCAGGTGCAGTGAGTGAAGAGCGTTGTCCCTGATGGAGGAGAGTCTGGAGAGTGTCCTCCTCTCTCCCACCTCCTCCAGCGAGCGGCCCAGGACAGAGCCGGCCCTCGTGACCAGCCTGTTCAGTCTCTTCCTGTCCCGGTCCGTGCTGCCTGCTCCCCAGCAGACCACAGCGTAGTGGATAGCAGAGGCTACCACGGAGTCATAGAAGGTCCTTAAAAGTGGTCTGCACACTCCGAAGGACCTCAGTCTCCCCAGGAGGTGGAGGCGACTTCGGCCCTTCTTATACACGGCGTTGATGTGTGTGGACCAGTTCAGTTTATTGTTGAGGTGAACACCCAGGTATTTGAAGCTGTCCAGCAGCTCAATGTCCAAGCCCTGGATGCTCACCGGTTGATGTGGTGGAGACTTTTTCCTGAAGTCAATCACCATCTCCCTTGTCTTAACGGTGTTTAAGCAAAGGTAGTTGCTCTCACACCAGTCAACAAAGTCCTTGATGACTGACCTGTACTCCAGCTCGCCCCCCCAGACACGCAGCCCACAATGGCCGAGTCGTCAGAAAACTTCTGGAGGTGACAGCTGCTGGAGTCATAGGTAAAGTCCGCCGTGTAGAGGGAAAAAAGGAAAGGTGACAGCACTGTCCCTTGAGGCACCCCGGTGCTGCAGATGGTCACCTCAGACCTGCAGTCCTGCAGCCTCACATACTGCGGCCTGTTGGTGAGGTAGTCCATCGTCCATGCTGCCAGCTGTGTCCCAACTCCTGCGTCCTCCATCTTCTTCCTTAGCAGCGCCGGCTGGATGGTGTTGAAAGCACTTGAGAAGTCAAAAAACATGACTCTCACAGTGCTACCGACGGCTTCCAGGTGAGTCAGTGCAGGTGCTGCAGGTAGATGACGGCGTCGTCCACCCCCATCTTTGGCCTGTAGGCGAACTGCAGCGGATCCAACGCAGAGCTCACCGTCGTGCGTAGATGGCGGAGTACCAGTCTCTCCAAGGTCTTCATCAGATGGGAGGTCAGGGCGACTGGTCTGAAGTGGCTTGGTTCCTTCGCGTGCACCGCCTTGGGAACCGGAACCACACAGGAGGTCTTCCACTGGACCGGGACCTTCTCCAGTTTGAGGCTCAGGTTGAAGATGTGTGTGACCAACTCACAAAGTTGATCAGCACAGTCTCTGAGCAGTCTGGGGCTGAGTCCATCTGGTCCAGCAGCTTTCCTGATCTTCAGTCGCCTTAATTCTCTCCTCACCTGTTCCGATGTAACAGAGAGAGGTGGCTGTGGGGGGTTGGGCAGCTGAAGTAGGGCGTGTTGGGGGGGAGAAAGGTGGCTTGGAGGTGAGAACAGTTGGGGGGAGGGGGCTGAAGCAGGGGAAAAACAGCTTTGTGAAGAGTGGGGGGCAGAGATGGAGGGGGGAGGGGGGCCCTGATCAAACCGGTTGAAATACTGGTTCAGTTCAGTGGCCCATCTTTGGTCTCCCCCTGCTGTGGCTCTGGCTCCACTCTGGCCATGACCTGAGATGTTCTTCAGGCCTTTCCACACATCCCTTGTGTTGCCCTGCGCCAGTTGCTCCTCCAGTTTCCTCTTGTATTCCTCCTTGGCCATCCTGATCGCCTTCTTGAGCTCTCGCTGGACCTCTTTAAGCTCCTCTCTGCTCCCTGAAGCAAACACCCTCTTCTTCTTGTTCAGCAGAACTTGAAGTTGAGGGGTCACCCATGGCTTGGTGTTGGCAAAGCACCGCACCTTGCGGGTCGGCGTGACGTTGTCCTCACAGAACTTTATGTAATCCGTGGAATGGTCATTGAAGGTGTCGATGTCATCACCATGAGAGAACACGCTCCAGTCTGTAGACTCAAAGCAGTCTCTCAGCCTCTCCTTGGCTTCATCATTCCACATCTTAACAGTTCTTTTCTGTGCAGGCTGTCTCCTCACCATGGGAGTGTATTCAGGTCGCAGACGTATCAGGTTATGATCAGAGCGGCCGAGGGGGGGCAGGGCGGTGGAGGTGTAGGCACTTCACATATTGTGTGAAGGTGGGAAGAATGGAGGAGAGTGAGGCTGATGTCTAAAATCCCCGTTAATGAGCAGGAGAGAGTTCGGGTGTTTGAGCTGCAGGTGCGACACTGAGGCGCTCAGAGGAATGTAAACAGTGAACACAATCACATGTGAGAACTCCCTCGGGATGTAATACGGGCGGATGCCCACCGCAACCAACTCTATGTCCTTAGTGCACACTTGTTCTTTAATGAGACGTAGGATCGCTCCATCTCTCATTAATAAACACCGCCACTCCTCCTCCTCTCCTCTTTCCGTCCATGTCCCGGTCCGCACGCACCATCTTGAACCCCTCCAGGGAAACAACAGAGTCTGGGATCTTCTCCGTCAGCCAGGTCTCCGTGAAACATAGAAGGCTGCTCTCCCGGAAGTCTCTCTGATGCCGGTCAGCAGCGACTCGTCCGTTTTATTCACGATCGAACGTACATTTCCCATGATGATCGATGGAATAAAGGAACCTACGTTTCTTCTCTTGTTTCATCCGACCTGCTCTGCGTCTTTTCTCTTGATTTCCACGGGAATCGTTCATTCGCTGAGAGAGATGTTGCGCAACAGCTGATCCCTGGTGTAACCAATAGACCTGCTGAGTGTCTGCCGACGGAGTTCCAAAAAGTGACGAAAATAGCAGAAAACCGTATGCAAAAGTTGTAAAAGTGGGTCTCGTTTTGTGCACAACGGCAACAAGATCCGACCACTCTAAAGAAAAAATTAAAAAGACGCCAAAAAAATGGAAAAAGTGTAATAAAAAGTAAGAAGAAAGAGGGAGCTGTTGTAACCAGCAGCTGCTCGTGCGGCGCCATCTTAGCCATAATTGTCTCCAGCAGGACAGAGGTGAGAGGTTGTCTCCAGCAGGACAGAGGTGAGAGGTTGTCTCCAGCAGGACAGAAGTGAGAGGTTGTCTCCAGCAGGACAGAAGTGAGAGGTTGTCTCCAGCAGGACAGAAGTGAGAGGTTGTCTCCAGCAGGACAGAAGTGAGAGGTTGTCTCCAGCAGGACACAGATGAGAGGTTGTCTCCAGCAGGACACAGATGAGAGGTTGTCTCCAGCAGGACACAGATGAGAGGTTGTCTCCAGCAGGACAGAAGTGAGAGGTTGTCTCCAGCAGGACAGAAGTGACAGGTTGTCTCCAGCAGGACAGAAGTGAGAGGTTGTCTCCAGCAGGACAGAAGTGAGAGGTTGTCTCCAGCAGGACACAGATGAGAGGTTGTCTCCAGCAGGACAGAAGTGAGAGGTTGTCTCCAGCAGGACACAGATGAGAGGTTGTCTCCAGCAGGACAGAAGTGAGAGGTTGTCTCCAGCAGGACACAGATGAGAGGTTGTCTCCAGCAGGAGAGAAGTGACAGGTTGTCTCCAGCAGGACAGAAGTGAGAGGTTGTCTCAAGCAGGACACAGATGAGAGGTTGTCTCCAGCAGGACAGAAGTGAGAGGTTGTCTCCAGCAGGACACAGATGAGGGGTTGTCTCCAGCAGGACAGAAGTGAGAGGTTGTCTCCAGCAGGACAGAAGTGAGAGGTTGTCTCCAGCAGGACAGAAGTGAGAGGTTGTCTCCAGCAGGACACAGATGAGAGGTTGTCTCCAGCAGGACAGAAGTGAGAGGTTGTCTCCAGCAGGACACAGATGAGAGGTTGTCTCCAGCAGGACAGAAGTGAGAGGTTGTCTCCAGCAGGACACAGATGAGAGGTTGTCTCCAGCAGGACAGAAGTGACAGGTTGTCTCCAGCAGGACAGAAGTGAGAGGTTGTCTCCAGCAGGACACAGATGAGAGGTTGTCTCCAGCAGGACAGAAGTGACAGGTTGTCACCAGCAGGACAGAAGTGAGAGGTTGTCTCCAGCAGGACAGAAGTGAGAGGTTGTCACCAGCAGGACAGAAGTGAGAGGTTGTCTCCAGCAGGACAGAAGTGAGAGGTTGTCTCCAGCAGGACAGAAGTGAGAGGTTGTCTCCAGCAGGACAGAAGTGACAGGTTGTCTCCAGCAGGACAGAAGTGACAGGTTGTCTCCAGCAGGACAGAAGTGAGAGGTTGTCTCCAGCAGGAGTAGAAAGTGTAACTTGAAACAGTAACATTCGTGTCCAAACATGTCGAGAAGATCTTTTCACTCAAACACTTGAGATTCACTGAAACAAGAGTTGAGAGCATGGATCACGTGATGGAGCTTCTTTTAAATTCCCTCTCCTGAGGGAGACACACCTGGGCGCCCTCTAGCGGTCAGAGTAGATACTACTGTCACTTTCACTTCAAGTGTTACTTGAATTGTTGAAATGTTTCGTTTTATTAAACAATTCAATAAAGTTCCTCATCGACAAACAATGAAAACACAACACGTCGGGTTTTAATGAGTTTTATTTATTGATTTATTTTGATTTTGAAGCGTTTTGATGTTTTTTTTTCTCGAAAAGAAATCCTGAGGTTTTCACAATATAATGGCATCTGTTGAAATGAGAGGCAAATAAAAACAAATTCAGCCACAAAATGATGACGAGAGAAACAACCAGTAAAGCTGCGTCTGCAGATCGACTAGTCGTGTCTGGAACCAACGTGTCTGAAGATCGATTAGTCGTGTCTGAAGATCGATTAGTCGTGTCTGGAACCAACGTGTCTGAAGATCGATTAGATGGTCTGGAGATCGATTAGTCGTGTCTGCAGATCGACTAGTCGTGTCTGGAGATCGATTAGTCGTGTCTGGAACCAACGTGTCTGCAGATCGACTAGTCGTGTCTGGAGATCGATTAGTCGTGTCTGGAACCAACGTGTCTGCAGATCAACTAGTCGTGTCTGAAGATCGATTAGTCGTGTCTGCAGATCGACTAGTCGTGTCTGGAACCAACGTGTCTGCAGATCAACTAGTCGTGTCTGGAGAGCGATTAGTCGTGTCTGGAACCAACGTGTCTGCAGATCAACTAGTCGTGTCTGGAGATCGATTAGTCGTGTCTGGAACCAACGTGTCTGCAGATCAACTAGTCGTGTCTGAAGATCGATTAGTCGTGTCTGCAGATCGACTAGTCGTGTCTGGAACCAACGTGTCTGCAGATCAACTAGTCGTGTCTGGAGATCGATTAGTCGTGTCTGGAACCAACGTGTCTGCAAATCAACTAGTCCTGTCTGGAGATCGATTAGTCGTGTCTGGAAAAACGTGTCTGCAGATCGACTAGTCGTGTCTGGAAAAAACGTGTCTGCAGATCGACTAGTCGTGTCTGGAACCAACGTGTCTGCAGATCGATTAGTCGTGTCTGGAGATCGACTAGTCGTGTCTGCAGATCGATAAGTCGTGTCTGGAGATCGATTAGTCGTGTCTGGAAAAAACGTATCTGCAGATCGACTAGTCGTGTCTGGAACCAACGTGTCTGCAGATCGATAAGTCGTGTCTGGAGATCGACTAGTCGTGTCTGCAGATCGATAAGTCGTGTCTGGAGATCGATTAGTCGTGTCTGGAAAAAACGTGTCTGCAGATCGACTAGTCGTGTCTGGAACCAACGTGTCTGCAGATCGATTAGTCGTGTCTGGAGATCGACTAGTCGTGTCTGCAGATCGATAAGTCGTGTCTGGAGATCGATTAGTCGTGTCTGGAAAAAACGTGTCTGCAGATCGACTAGTCGTGTCTGGAACCAACGTGTCTGCAGATCGATTAGTCGTTTCTGCAGATCGATTAGTCGTGTCTGGAACCAACGTGTCTGCAGATCGACTAGTCGTGTCTGGAGATCGATTAGTCGTTTCTGCAGATCGATTAGTCGTGTCTGGAACCAACGTGTCTGCAGATCGATTAGTCGTGTCTGCAGATCGATTAGTCGTTTCTGCAGATCGATTAGTCGTGTCTGGAACCAACGTGTCTGCAGATCGACTAGTCGTGTCTGCAGATCGATTAGTCGTTTCTGCAGATCGATTAGTCGTGTCTGGAACCAACGTGTCTGCAGATCGACTAGTCGTGTCTGGAGATCGATTAGTCGTTTCTGCAGATCGATTAGTCGTGTCTGGAACCAACGTGTCTGCAGATCGATTAGTCGTGTCTGCAGATCGATTAGTCGTGTCTGGAACAAACACGAACACAGTCGTCAAATCAATCCGATGCAAAAAAAAGAATCAAATAATATTTGTTTGAAATCCAACAGTTTGTGTTTCAAACGATCCTCGTCAAACACAACAAACACAAACGTTAACAATAAATAAATACCAGTGAAAAAATCCACTGAATCAACTTCTTGTTCCGAGACATGATAAGTTCTGTCACGTGAACAAAAAACAGCTCGAAGGAAGAAAACAAAAGACAAAGAACAAAAAGTCCAGGAAACCAAAGGTCGAACAAGAAGGTCGAACATGAAGGTCGAACATGAAGGTCGAACATGAAGGTCGAACATGAAGGTCGAACATGAAGGTCGAACATGAAGGTCGAACATGAAGGTCGAACATGAAGGTCGAACATGAAGGTCGAACATGAAGGTCGAACCGTCATCCACGCCACGGAGGAAAACTGTCAAATCAAATCAATAATCGACAAATCAATGGAAAGAAATCGTCCATTTGGTGTTTTTTTCGTCCTGAACACGAGATTTAGAGAGAACAAGATAAAACCATCAAAACAATCATTTGGTGGAAAATAAAAAGTGTAAAAAGCATAAATAAGATAAAGTTCTGTTCAGATCCTCGACACGTCGTGAACATGCAGTCGTTTATTTTACAGCACGGATCTGACCCCCCGACCCCGACAGGAAAAATAAAACTCTACAAGTTTAACCTTTGACCCCGAGACAATCCTTAAATATCTTCTCTTCATCTCGACTGTTTGTTCACGAGTCTGATGCATAGAAAATCATATTTGGTTCACGTACAGATGGACACACACACACACACACACACACACACACACACACACACATGAACAGACGCACACACATGCACTCACACACGCACACACGCACACACACGCACACACAAACACACGCACTCACGCGCACACACGCACACACACACACACACACGCACACACACACACGCACACATGAACACACGCACACAACACACACACACACACACACGGGCACACACAAGCACACATGGACACACGCACACACACACACACACACGCACACATGAACACACGCACACGTGTGTGACGTCAGGATGTCTTTAACACACATCGACGGTGAGAGACTCACACCTGTCATATACACCTGTCAATAAACATTTGTGACACATCAAGAATCAAATACATGAATAATCAATAAAATACATCAAAGTCACAAGTAATACTTTCAATAGAAGATCAAAGACTGAATAAATGTTTAGATATAAACAAAAATAAACATTTCATCTCAAAACATTTTTGTCAACACAAAAGAAAACGAAACACATTTGAATAAAAACAAACTTTTCTATGGTTGTGTATTTGTAGTTTCAACACAATATTCGTTGTCACCGAAACAAAGTTGAAAAATACTTTGAAAGAAAGAAAATAACGACTTTTGAAGATGTGAAGACGACAAACATCCTGGAGTCACACGAGTCTGTACAGTGTATAACACACACACACACACACACACACACACACACACACACACACACACACACACGAGGGGCTAATACAGTACAGCGCCCCCTATAGACTTATTTACATCACAGCTGAGAGGAAACCCAGAGAGAGGTCACCTTCGGAACCGTGGTTCTACGAATGCGTGCCTCGCCCCTGGAGCCGGACGAGGGCGGCGCACGTATGAAGTAGAATGAAGAGTCCTAACGATGACAACACTTGTGTGTTTGTTGTTACACACCTTTGGTGTGAACGCTCGCTGTGATGGACGGAAGGTTCCGGACGGACAGAGGTCACGTGACCTGTGACCCTAGTGTTCTCTGCACAGAGGTCATGTGACCCTCGTGTTCTCTTGTGTGCGTTTGTGTCGACAACTTATTTGGTTAAAATGAAACATTTGAACTTTGGAGGAAAAACAGCTGAAGCTTCAGCAGCAGAAAATAAATAACACACACATGTGACATCATCAACACTTCTTACACACTTCCTGTCCAACCTTCCTCACTTCCTGTCCAACCTTCCTCACTTCCTGTCCAACCATCCTCACTTCCTGTCCAACCTTCCTCACTTCCTCTCTTCCTCTCTTCCTACTTCCTACACACTTCCTCAAGTCTCTCACAACATTCCTGATCCTTCATCGACGTCTGTGGTTTGGTTCTGGTTCCGCAGTTGTGTGAGTGTGTGAGTGTGTGAGTGTGTATATATGTGCATGTGTATATATGTGTGTGTGTGTGTAAGTCTCTCGCCTGACACTGTCTTAGCAACACAACAGCTACACAACTTTAGTCATCAAAAGATCCAATGAAGTCCCTTTCAAATATAGTCGTCAGTGTGAGTGTAGTTAGTGTGCGTTTGTTCCCTCAGACGTGATGATGTCATCAGATCGAGACTCTGGTCGCACACTGTTTGTGTTGATGCTAAAAGTGTTACACACGTCACCGTCTCTCTCACTAACTATGACTAAAGGTGCTGCAGTCGTAACGACTCGTGACCATTAAATGTTAAAGATAAAAGTGAAGAAACAAACCTGTCACTCATCCGTGCACGAGTCACAACATCGACCAATGGGACGCTTTCTTTGCCATAAGCCCCGCCCACTGAGTGGAGCACTAAGAGATGTGATTGGATCAGACGTGTGTCACTCAAAACAGCTGTTAGAAGATTAAACTCATGCCAGGAACTATCATCTGAAAATGTTCTTTCACTTTGTTACTTCACTGCCTCACTTTACTTTTATCACTCGTTTCCTGCTGAAGCGTCAACACGGCGTCGTTTTCACAAAGACTTGGTGTGAGTCTGGGTCGTGCAGAGAGTTGTGTACGACTGGATCCAGTGTGTGCGACTACTGTGACACCTCATGTGTGCGACTGCTGTGACACCTCATGTGTGCGACTGCTGTGACACCTCATGTGTGCGACTGCTGCGACACCTCATGTGTGCGACTGCTGTGACACCTCATGTGTGCGACTGCTGTGACACCTCATGTGTGCGACTGCTGTGACACCTCATGTGTGCGACTGCTGTGACACCTCATGTGTGCGACTGCTGTGACACCTCATGTGTGCGACTGCTGTGACACCTCATGTGTGCGACTGCTGCGACACCTCATGTGTGCGACTGCTGTGACACCTCATGTGTGCGACTGCTGTGACACCTCATGTGTGCGACTGCTGCGACACCTCATGTGTGCGACTGCTGTGACACCTCATGTGTGCGACTGCTGTGACACCTCATGTGTGCGACTGCTGTGACACCTCATGTGTGCGACTGCTGCGACACCTCATGTGTGCGACTGCTGTGACACCTCATGTGTGCGACTGCTGTGACACCTCATGTGTGCGACTGCTGTGACACCTCATGTGTGCGACTGCTGCGACACCTCATGTGTGCGACTGCTGTGACACCTCATGTGTGCGACTGCTGTGACACCTCATGTGTGCGACTGCTGTGACACCTCATGTGTGCGACTGCTGCGACACCTCATGTGTGCGACTGCTGTGACACCTCATGTGTGCGACTGCTGTGACACCTCATGTGTGCGACTGCTGTGACACCTCATGTGTGCGACTGCTGTGACACCTCATGTGTGCGACTGCTGTGACACCTCATGTGTGCGACTGCTGTGACACCTCATGTGTGCGACTGCTGTGACACCTCATGTGTGCGACTGCTGTCCGTCCGTCACACTACCATCCATCACCGCGTCCGTCTCAGGTGCGGGCTCACCTGGCTGCGCCGCGGCGGCACAGGTGCGGGCTCACCTGGCTGCGCCGCGGCGGCACAGGTGCGGGCTCACCTGGCTGCGCCGCGGCGGCACAGGTGAGCGCCCCCTGCTGACTACCTGCTGAAGAGCGAGTGCAGCTGGTGCTGGTGGGTGTAGCACTGGCTGCTGCGAGGAGACTCTGTTCGCTCCATCACCGTCTGGAACCAGCCGGCCACGTCCACGTCCAGCACCTGGTAGCGCAGGATGAAGCTGTGCTCCTGAGGAGAAGGTTATTGACAACATCATCAACTTATTGATCCACAGCAAGAAAAAACACAACGACCTTAAGAACAAAAGTTGAATCCATAGCTTGAAAAATAAGCAACACTAAAATAATCAAACACAAATTAAACAAGAGGTCATTGTTTGACCTCTGCGACCTTAATTATAAGATGTGTTTTCCATGTCGTGGTAAAATATCCTACGCTCTTGAACGCACCGATCCTGACGCCGTTTAAACGAGTAAAACATCAATATTTGAGCAGATCTACACCTGAACGTGTAAAATAATGTTTTTCACTACATTGTTATTTACGTGAAAAATACACACAGATGACTTTGAAAAACTCGACACATAACGTGAAATAATAAGATATAGTTCAAATGATTGACAGGTTAAAAATGAACATTCTTTCTACACGTTTAAGATCATAATAAAACACAACAATATTCACTCATAAAAGTCTCAAACATCTAAATATGTCAACAATGGTTTCTGCAATAATCTTCAGCAGTTTTGGACGAAGTATATTTTTAACAATGAACAGAAGAACATAAATATAAGCATCTTGTAAAAAACGAACGCATGTTTGTCATAAAATGAAACAAAACAATCTCAACTCACCAGCAACTGGTGATATTTTGGCCTCTTCCTGTGATCCTTGGTGAGGCTGCAACACACACACACACACACACACACACACACACACCCCCACACACACACACACACACACACACACACACACACACACACACACGCACGCACGCACGCACGCACGCACGCACGCACGCACGCACGCACGCACGCACGCACGCACGCACGCACACACGCACGCACGCACACACACACAAAGAGACGTCAGCTGTCAATCAACTCTCGTCCATCAAGTCTCTTCTCACCAGTCTTTGACGAAGGACTGGAAGTCCAGGGAGAAGCCCATGCTGAGCGGCAGCAGAGGAGGATCTTCCTGCAGCACTTTGGTCAGAACCTCAAAGTCGGTTTTGCAGTTCTTGTAGGGAAACTGACCCGTGGCCAGTTCCACCTGAAGACACGTCGGTTTAGATTCTAACTCGTCCTTCCTTCACGTGGAGTCTCACCAGAGAGATGCCGAGGCTCCAGACGTCTGCTCGTATGTCGTAGTCAGGCTTGGTGGGGTCTGGAGGGTCTATCCTCTCCGGCTGCAGGGCACAGAGACACCATCAGAGGGTCCTCAGAGACACCATCAGAGGGTCCTCAGAGACACCATCAGAGGGTCCTCAGAGACACCATCAGAGGGTCCTCAGAGACACCATCAGAGGGTCCTCAGAGACACCATCAGAGGGTCCTCAGAGACACCATCAGAGGGTCCTCAGAGACACCATCAGAGGGTCCTCAGAGACACCATCAGAGGGTCCTCAGAGACACCATCAGAGGGTCCTCAGAGACACCATCAGAGGGTCCTCAGAGACACCATCAGAGGGTCCTCAGAGACACCATCAGAGGGTCCTCAGAGACACCATCAGAGGGTCCTCAGAGACACCATCAGAGGGTCCTCAGAGACACCATCAGAGGGTCCTCAGAGACACCATCAGAGGGTCCTCAGAGACACCATCAGAGGGTCCTCAGACACACCATCAGAGGGTCCTCAGACACACTGGTGGATTCTAAAGAAATGTATCTGGTGACATTATTGATAAATCAATCTCACGGTAAAGAAATTGTAATTTTTAAAAGAAAATAATAGAAAACAGAAAAATCTATGATAACAATAACAATAAAAAGTTGATCATCGATTGAAGACTCTGTAGTATTACTCCCCGAGTCACTGTAGTATTACTCCCCGAGTCACTGTAGTATTACTCCCCGAGTCACTGTAGTATTACTCCTGAGACTCTGTAGCATTACTCCCCGAGTCACTGTAGTATTACTCCCCGAGTCACTGTAGTATTACTCCTGAGACTCTGTAGTATTACTCCCCGAGTCACTGTAGTATTACTCCTGAGACTGTAGTATTACTCCCCGAGTCACTGTAGTATTACTCCTGAGACTCTGTAGTATTACTCCCGGAGTCACTGTAGTATTACTCCCCGAGTCACTGTAGTATTACTCCCCGAGTCACTGTAGTATTACTCCCCGAGTCACTGTAGTATTACTCCCGGAGTCACTGTAGTATTACTCCCCGAGTCACTGTAGTATTACTCCCCGAGTCACTGTAGTATTACTCCCCGAGTCACTGTAGTATTACTCCCCGAGACACTGTAGTATTACTCCTGAGACTCTGTAGTATTACTCCAGGAGTCACTGTAGTATTACTCCCCGAGTCACTGTAGTATTACTCCCGGAGTCACTGTAGTATTACTCCCCGAGTCACTGTAGTATTACTCCCCGAGTCACTGTAGTATTACTCCCCGAGTCACTGTAGTATTACTCCCCGAGTCACTGTAGTATTACTCCCCGAGTCACTGTAGTATTACTCCCCGAGACACTGTAGTATTACTCCCCGAGTCACTGTAGTATTACTCCCCGAGACACTGTAGTATTACTCCCCGAGTCACTGTAGTATTACTCCACGAGTCACTGTAGCATTACTCCTGAGACACTGTAGTATTACTCCCCGAGTCACTGTAGTATTACTCCGCGAGACACTGTAGTATTAATCCTCGAGCCTCTGTAGTATTACTCCTGAGACTCTGTAGTATTACTCCCCGAGACACTGTAGTATTAATCCTCGAGCCTCTGTAGTATTAATCCTCGAGCCTCTGTAGTATTAATCCTCGAGCCTCTGTAGTATTACTCCCAGAGACTGTAGTATTACTCCCAGAGACTGTAGTATTACTCCCCGAGTCACTGTAGTATTACTCCTGAGACTTTGTAGTATTACTCCCAGAGACTGTAGTATTACTCCCAGAGACTGTAGTATTACTCCCAGAGACTGTAGTATTACTCCCCGAGTCACTGTAGTATTACTCCTGAGACTTTGTAGTATTACTCCCAGAGACTGTAGTATTACTCCCAGAGACTGTAGTATTACTCCCAGAGACTGTAGTATTACTCCCAGAGACTGTAGTATTACTCCTGAGACTTTGTAGTATTACTCCCAGAGACTGTAGTATTACTCCCAGAGACTGTAGTATTACTCCCAGAGACTGTAGTATTACTCCCAGAGACTGTAGTATTACTCCTGAGACTTTGTAGTATTACTCCCAGAGACTGTAGTATTACTCCCAGAGACTGTAGTATTACTCCCAGAGACTGTAGTATTACTCCCCGAGTCACTGTAGTATTACTCCTGAGACTCTGTAGTATTACTCCCAGAGACTGTAGTATTACTCCCCGAGTCACTGTAGTATTACTCCCAGAGACTGTAGTATTACTCCCCGAGTCACTGTAGTATTACTCCCAGAGACTGTAGTATTACTCCCAGAGACTGTAGTATTACTCCTGAGACTGTAGTATTACTCCCCGAGTCACTGTAGTATTACTCCTGAGACTTTGTAGTATTACTCCCAGAGACTGTAGTATTACTCCCAGAGACTGTAGTATTACTCCCAGAGACTGTAGTATTACTCCCCGAGTCACTGTAGTATTACTCCTGAGACTCTGTAGTATTACTCCCAGAGACTGTAGTATTACTCCCCGAGTCACTGTAGTATTACTCCCAGAGACTGTAGTATTACTCCCAGAGACTGTAGTATTACTCCAGAGACTGTAGTATTACTCCTGAGACTGTAGCATTACTCCTGAGACTGTAGTATTACTCCCCGAGTCACTGTAGTATTACTCCCCGAGTCACTGTAGTATTACTCCCAGAGACTGTAGTATTACTCCAGAGACTGTAGTATTACTCCTGAGACTGTAGTATTACTCCCCGAGACACTGTAGTATTACTCCCAGAGACTGTAGTATTACTCCCAGAGACTGTAGTATTACTCCAGAGACTGTAGTATTACTCCTGAGACTGTAGTATTACTCCCCGAGACACTGTAGTATTACTCCCAGAGACTGTAGTATTACTCCCAGAGACTGTAGTATTACTCCAGAGACTGTAGTATTACTCCTGAGACTGTAGTATTACTCCCCGAGACACTGTAGTATTACTCCCAGAGACTGTAGT
This sequence comes from Callionymus lyra, assembly GCF_982586985.1. Taxonomy (NCBI): domain Eukaryota; kingdom Metazoa; phylum Chordata; class Actinopteri; order Syngnathiformes; family Callionymidae; genus Callionymus; species Callionymus lyra. The sequence goes on along the minus strand of NC_141818.1, from coordinate 971,523 downwards.
ATTACTCCTGAGACTGTAGTATTACTCCAGAGACTGTAGTATTACTCCTGAGACTGTAGTATTACTCCTGAGACTGTAGTATTACTCCCAGAGACTGTAGTATTACTCCCCGAGACACTGAATCATGGACTGAACACTCACTGCCATATAAGCTGCACAGCCGGCGCTGCGTGTCTTGGCCTTGGAGTCCACGAGGCGTCCACTGATGCCAAAGTCACAGAGCTTGATCTGACCTTTGGCGTCCAGCAGGATGTTGGAGGGTTTCACGTCTCGATGGATGACCCCGTGCTTCTCCTTCAGGTACTGCAGCGCCTTCACGATCTGAGCAGAGCCACCAGATGTTTCTCTGAGCGTTCATGCTTCCAACATCGTGGTCAAGATCACGATCTCACACTTACTGCCACCGTCATCTTTCCCAGGATCCTCTCTGGGATCGGACCCTGGATCCTCTTCTTCAACTTCTCCGCACACGTGCCCATCAACTCCATGGCGATGAACACGTCCGTCTGGACACACAAGGACACACACGTTGATGACACACACACACACACACACAAGGACACACACGTTGATGACACACACACACACACACAAGGACACACACGTTGATGACACACACACACACAAGGACACACACGTTGATGACACACACACACACACAAGGACACACACGTTGATGACACACACACACTCACACACACTCACACTCACACTCACACACACACACACACACACACACACACACACACACACACACACACACACACACACACACACACACACACACACACACACACTCACTCACTCACTCACACTCACACTCACACACACACACACACTCACACTCACACTCACACTCACACACTCACACACTCACGTTGGTAACTATGGCTCCGTAGCACTGGATGATGTACGGACAGTCGTGACTCTTCAGAACCACGTCCAGGTCCATCAGGATCCTCTTGTTCTCGTCCTTGTTTCCAGTTCGACGCATTTGCTGAACAATCATAAACATCAGAGTCTGTGAAGAACTTCTCAACAGAGTCTGGATCCATAGAAACATTGAGGCTCGACATCATCGAGTGACAAAGAGTCAGAAAAAAACAAGTGAGACTTTTCTCCAGAAGTGAAAACAGAGTAAATGTTCTATCAATGTTTCTGTATCATGTTCTTTGAACTCTTTGCTAGATTAGAAACATGTGAACTCGACTCATGAACATCTAAAACTCTTCTGATCTCACTTTGACGGCGATGACGTGTCCGGTCTTCTTGAAGCGGACCTTAAAGACTTGACCACAGGTGCCGCTGCCGATCTCGCCCTCGCTGATCAGGTCCGTCACCTCGGCAGGATAGCGCTGAGAGGCGAGGTCAACATCACTCTGAGCAACTGAACATTAAACGTGAAGGAGATCCACTCACTTGACCGTCGATCTTCAAGTATCCTGTTTGCTTCATGATCTCCTGCAGCTTCTGATCGATCTCTGCACTGATGAAGGAACAACATTTCTATGAGTCAACGTTCGAGATACACTGAGTTACAGTTGATTTTATCTGCAGCTGAAAATAATATAGAATGGCTTTAGACAGAGACTCTGTAGTATTACTCCCTGAGACTCTGACTCTGTAGTATTACTCCCTGAGACTCTGACTCTGTAGTATTACTCCCTGAGACTCTGACTCTGTAGTATTACTCCCTGAGACTCTGACTCTGTAGTGTTACTCCCTGAGACTCTGACTCTGTAGTATTACTCCCTGAGACTCTGACTCTGTAGTATTACTCCCCGAGACTCTGACTCTGTAGTATTACTCCCTGAGACTCTGACTCTGTAGTATTACTCCCTGAGACTCTGACTCTGTAGTATTACTCCCCGAGACTCTGACTCTGTAGTATTACTCCCTGAGACTCTGACTCTGTAGTATTACTCCCCGAGACTCTGACTCTGTAGTATTACTCCCCGAGACTCTGACTCTGTAGTATTACTCCCTGAGACTCCGACTCTGTAGTATTACTCCCCGAGACTCTGACTCTGTAGTATTACTCCCCGAGACTCTGACTCTGTAGTATTACTCCCCGAGAATCTGACGCTGTAGTATTACTCCCTGAGACTCTGACGCTGTAGTATTACTCCCTGAGACTCTGACGCTGTAGTGTTACTCCCTGAGGCTGTGACTCTGTGGTGTTACTCCCTGAGACTCTGACTCTGTAGTGTTACTGCCTGAGACTCTAACTCTGTAGTGTTACTCCCTGAGACTCTGACTCTGTAGTGTTACTCCCTGAGACTCTGACTCTGTAGTGTTACTCCCTGAGACTCTGACTCTGTAGTGTTACTCCCTGAGACTCTGACTCTGTAGTATTACTCCCTGAGACTCTGACTCTGTAGTGTTACTCCCTGAGACTCTGACTCTGTAGTGTTACTGCCTGAGACTCTGACTCTGTAGTGTTACTCCCTGAGACTCTGACTCTGTAGTGTTACTCCCTGAGACTCTGACTCTGTAGTGTTACTCCCTGAGACTCTGACTCTGTAGTGTTACTCCCTGAGACTCTGACTCAGTAGTGTTACTCCCTGAGACTCTGACTCTGTAGTATTACTCCCTGAGACTCTGACTCTGTAGTATTACTCCCCGAGACTCTGACGCTGTAGTATTACTCCCTGAGACTCTGACGCTGTAGTATTACTCCCTGAGACTCTGACTCTGTAGTATTACTCCCCGAGACTCTGACTCTGTAGTATTACTCCCCGAGACTCTGACTCTGTAGTATTACTCCCCGAGAATCTGACGCTGTAGTATTACTCCCTGAGACTCTGACGCTGTAGTATTACTCCCTGAGACTCTGACGCTGTAGTATTACTCCCTGAGACTCTGACGCTGTAGTGTTACTCCCTGAGGCTGTGACTCTGTAGTGTTACTCCCTGAGACTCTGACTCTGTAGTGTTACTGCCTGAGACTCTAACTCTGTAGTGTTACTCCCTGAGACTCTGACTCTGTAGTGTTACTCCCTGAGACTCTGACTCTGTAGTGTTACTCCCTGAGACTCTGACTCTGTAGTGTTACTCCCTGAGACTCTGACTCTGTAGTGTTACTCCCTGAGACTCTGACTCTGTAGTGTTACTGCCTGAGACTCTGACTCTGTAGTGTTACTCCCTGAGACTCTGACTCTGTAGTGTTACTCCCTGAGACTCTGACTCTGTAGTATTACTCCCTGAGACTCTGACTCTGTAGTATTACTCCCCGAGACTCTGACGCTGTAGTATTACTCCCTGAGACTCTGACTCTGTAGTATTACTCCCCGAGACTCTGACTCTGTAGTATTACTCCCCGAGACTCTGACGCTGTAGTATTACTCCCTGAGACTCTGACGCTGTAGTATTACTCCCCGAGACTCTGACTCTGTAGTATTACTCCCTGAGACTCTGACTCTGTAGTATTACTCCCCGAGACTCTGACGCTGTAGTGTTACTCCCTGAGACTCCGACTCTGTAGTGTTACTCCCCGAGACTCTGACGCTGTAGTATTACTCCCCGAGACTCTGACGCTGTAGTATTACTCCCTGAGACTCTGACGCTGTAGTATTACTCCCCGAGAATCTGACGCTGTAGTATTACTCCCTGAGACTCTGACGCTGTAGTATTACTCCCTGAGACTCTGACTCTGTAGTATTACTCCCTGAGACTCTGACGCTGTAGTATTACTCCCTGAGACTCTGACGCTGTAGTATTACTCCCTGAGACTCTGACGCTGTAGTATTACTCCCTGAGACTCTGACTCTGTAGTATTACTCCCCGAGACTCTGACGCTGTAGTATTACTCCCTGAGACTCTGACTCTGTAGTATTACTCCCCGAGACTCTGACGCTGTAGTATTACTCCCTGAGACTCTGACGCTGTAGTATTACTCCCAGAGACTCTGACTCTGTAGTATTACTCCCCGAGACTCTGACGCTGTAGTATTACTCCCCGAGACTCTGACGCTGTAGTATTACTCCCCGAGAATCTGACGCTGTAGTATTACTCCCTGAGACTCTGACGCTGTAGTATTACTCCCTGAGACTCTGACTCTGTAGTATTACTCCCTGAGACTCTGACGCTGTAGTATTACTCCCTGAGACTCTGACGCTGTAGTATTACTCCCTGAGACTCTGACGCTGTAGTATTACTCCCTGAGACTCTGACTCTGTAGTATTACTCCCCGAGACTCTGACGCTGTAGTATTACTCCCTGAGACTCTGACTCTGTAGTATTACTCCCCGAGACTCTGACGCTGTAGTATTACTCCCTGAGACTCTGACGCTGTAGTATTACTCCCAGAGACTCTGACTCTGTAGTATTACTCCCCGAGACTCTGACGCTGTAGTATTACTCCCCGAGACTCTGACGCTGTAGTATTACCCCCCGAGACTCTGTAGTGTTATTTCCTGGGGCTCTCTAGTATTATTCCCCGAGACTCTGTAGTATTACTCCCCGAGACTCTGCTGTGTTACTCCCCGAGACTCTGCTGTGTTACTCCCCGAGACTCTGTAGTGTTACTCCACGAGACTCTGTAGTGTTACTCCCCGAGACTCTGTAGTGTTATTTCCTGAGGCTCTCTAGTATTACTCCCCGAGACTCTGTAGTGTTACTCCCCGAGACTCTGACTCTGTAGTATTACTCCCCGAGACTCTGACGCTGTAGTATTACTCCCCGAGACTCTGACGCTGTAGTATTACTCCCCGAGACTCTGACGCTGTAGTATTACTCCCCGAGACTCTGACGCTGTAGTATTACCCCCCGAGACTCTGTAGTGTTATTTCCTGGGGCTCTCTAGTATTATTCCCCGAGACTCTGTAGTATTACTCCCCGAGACTCTGCTGTGTTACTCCCCGAGACTCTGCTGTGTTACTCCCCGAGACTCTGTAGTGTTACTCCACGAGACTCTGTAGTGTTACTCCCCGAGACTCTGTAGTGTTATTTCCTGAGGCTCTCTAGTATTACTCCCCGAGACTCTGTAGTGTTACTCCCCGAGACTCTGACTCTGTAGTATTACTCCCCGAGACTCTGACTCTGTAGTATTACTCCCCGAGACTCTGAAGTGTTACTCCCCGAGACTCTGACTCTGTAGTATTACTCCCCGAGACTCTGACGCTGTAGTATTACTCCCCGAGACTCTGACGCTGTAGTATTTCCCCCCGAGACTCTGTAGTGTTATTTCCTGGGGCTCTCTAGTATTATTCCCCGAGACTCTGTAGTATTACTCCCCGAGACTCTGTTGTGTTACTCCCCGAGACTCTGTAGTGTTACTCCACGAGACTCTGTAGTGTTACTCCCCGAGACTCTGTAGTGTTATTTCCTGAGGCTCTCTAGTATTACTCCCCGAGACTCTGACTCTGTAGTATTACTCCCCGAGACTCTGACTCTGTAGTATTACTCCCCGAGACTCTGTAATGTTACTCCCCGAGACTCTGACTCTGTAGTATTACTCCCCGAGACTCTGACTCTGTAGTATTACTCCCCGAGACTCTGACTCTGTAGTATTACTCCCCGAGACTCTGTAATGTTACTCCCCGAGACTCTGACTCTGTAGTATTACTCCCCGAGACTCTGACTCTGTAGTATTACTCCCCGAGACTCTGTAGTGTTACTCCCCGAGACTCTGACTCTGTAGTATTACTCCCCGAGACTCTGACTCTGTAGTATTACTCCCCGAGACTCTGTAATGTTACTCCCCGAGACTCTGACTCTGTAGTATTACTCCCCGAGACTCTGACTCTGTAGTATTACTCCCCGAGACTCTGTAGTATTACTCCCCGAGACTCTGTTGTGTTACTCCCCGAGACTCTGTAGTGTTACTCCACGAGACTCTGTAGTGTTACTCCCCGAGACTCTGTAGTGTTATTTCCTGAGGCTCTCTAGTATTACTCCCCGAGACTCTGACTCTGTAGTATTACTCCCCGAGACTCTGACTCTGTAGTATTACTCCCCGAGACTCTGTAATGTTACTCCCCGAGACTCTGACTCTGTAGTATTACTCCCCGAGACTCTGACTCTGTAGTATTACTCCCCGAGACTCTGTAGTGTTACTCCCCGAGACTCTGACTCTGTAGTATTACTCCCCGAGACTCTGTAGTGTTATTTCCTGGGGCTCTCTAGTATTACTCCCCGAGACTCTGTAGTGTTACTCCCTGAGGCTCTGTAGCATCACTACACGAGACAGTAGTATTCTCACAGAGTAATACTACAGAGTCACAGCATGACTATCTTCTCCTGCTGAGACTCCAGTGTTAGTTGCCCACGAGCGTTGTTGGTCCACATACTTCTCCAGACTCTTCTGAAGTCCATAGGGAGGTGTAGGAAGCGTGAGCATGTTCCTCCTGCGACTGGGGTTGTGTTGCGGTGAACTCTCTGATGACGACGAGCGACTTCCTGCGTCGTTGGCGAGCGGCAGCTGAAGCGCTGGAGACGACAGACTCAGAGTTACACAGAAGTATTGTTGAGTGTTAGGAGAGGAAACATCATGTTAAACTCAAAGGTTTAATGTAGGTCAATATAAACCCTAGAGATATTCTTGTGCCACAACGTTTACAAACAGATGCAAACACAACAACAGGTGAATATTTAACTTTTGTTTCTGAAAGTTAAATATGTAGATTAATAACAAAAGTGTTAATAAAATTAAGTTACAAACACTTTTGTTTTAGGCGTATGTGTTTGTCAAGAGTGTGTTGATAGTATCACGATACAAGGATACGATATAAAGTGATAGTGTAGTTACAAGTATATATGTGTATTATTGTCCAGTACATGACTCTGGTGATGTGAAAGTGTAGTAACAGGTATATATGTGTAGTATTGTCCAGTACTTGACTCTGGTGTTGTGATAGTGTAGTAACAAGTATATATGTGTAGTATTGTCCAGTACTTGACTCTGGTGTTGTGATAGTGTAGTAACAAGTATATATGTATATTATTGTCCAGTACTTGACTCAGGTGTTGTGATAGTGTAGTAACAAGTATATATGTGTAGTATTGTCCAGTACTTGACTCTGGTGTTTTGATAGTGTAGTTACAAGTATATATGTGTAGTATTGTCCAGTACTTGACTCTGGTGTTGTAGTATTTACAGACCACATGAATCTTGACGAAGTTGTAACTACTTTAATTTGTTTTCAAACCAAAATCTGTCCAAACATCAGCTTTAAAAGCTGCTGGACTCACTGTATCCTCTCGTCCTCAGTCATCATTATTTCTTTAGCTGTGGAGGACGTAACGACTGCTGCCACCTAGAGGCCGGAGGTTTAATTGTAACACAAACATGAATCAATACCATGAATGTTTCCATGATAATTGTTCATTTAAGAAAATTAATTGTTTTGTTTTATACACTTCATTAAAAAACTAGCCCATAAAAAACGTGATCATTAGCCAGAAATAAATCAAATTTTGTTGTGTTGGCATCAAGTTATGAATCGTTTTCTGCTGTAATGAAAGTATTTGATCCAAGTGTCGTCCTGGTGTCTCTGAAGAGGTGGTTCCTGTTAGAGAAGGTGTTAGTTCGGGAGGAACAGTCGTGGGTCTCAGGGTCGTCCACCTGCTGGTGGACTGACGACATGACAGGCGTGCAGCAGAGAAACATTCATCAGAGGCTGAAGATCATCCTGAAGACCACGAGTGCAGCAGAGAAACATTCATCAGAGGCTGAAGATCATCCTGAAGACCACGAGTGCAGAGAAGCCTGACAGATGCTCACGAACAAGAGCAGGAAACACAAGCTGGTCCTGCAGACGCACCCGTGTTAGAGTCGAACCCGACCACGTCCGTGTCATGCACAGAAGCCTCATGCACTGTGATCCTCCAGCAACACAACACAGGGTTAATGTCACACATCATCCCACTCTCACACACACACACACACACACATGCTGACCTGCCACTGGCAGCGACACAGAAGGATGACGGACAGATGCTCAAATGATGTCAACATGAGTCGAGAACGACAACATTGTCGTGACGTGACTGAACGAGTGAAGTGTGCGTTTGTCTCTATGAGGTGGATGAAGGTGTGCGGAAGAGGATGGAGGTGAAGAGGATGATGGTGAAGAAGATGGAGGTGAAGAGGAAGAGGATGGAAATGAAGAGGATGAAGGTGAAGAGGATGGAGAAGAAGAGGATGGAGGTGAAGAGGAAGAGGATGGAAATGAAGAGGATGAAGGTGAAGAGGATGGAGGTAAAGAGGGTGAAGGTGAAGAGGAAGAGGATGGAGGTGAAGAGGATGGAGGTGAAGAGGAAGAGGATGGAAATGAAGAGGATGAAGGTGAAGAGGATGGAGATGAAGAGGATGATGGTGAATAAGATGATGGAGGTGAAGAGGATGATGGTAAAGAAGATGATGGAGGTGAAGAGGATGGAGGTGAAGAGGATGATGGAGAAGAGGATGGAGGTGAAGAGGATGGAGCTGAAGAAGATGGGGGTGAAGAGGAAGAAGATGAAGAGGATGATGGTGAAGAAGAGGATGGAGGTGAAGAGGAAGATGGTGAAGAAGAGGACGAGGTGAAGAGGATGATGGTGAAGAAGAGGATGACGGTGAAGAAGAGGATGGAGGTGAAGAGGGTGAAGGTGAAGAGGATGATGGTGAAGAAGAAGACGGAGGTGAAGAGGATGATGGTGAAGAAGAGGATGGAGGTGAAGAGGATGATGGTGAAGAGGATGGAGAAGAAGAGGATGGAGGTGAAGAGGATGATGGTGAAGAAGAGGATGGAGGTGAAGAGGATGATGGTGAAGAAGAGGATGGAGGTGAAGAGGATGATGGTGAAGAAGAGGACGGAGGTGAAGAGGATGGTGGTGAAGAAGAGGATGATGGTGAAGAAGAGGACGGAGGTGAAGAGGATGATGGTGAAGAAGAGGATGGAGGTGAAGAGGATGATGGTGAAGAGGATGGAGAAGAAGAGGATGGAGGTGAAGAGGATGAAGGTGAAGAGGATGAAGGTGAAGAGGATGGAGGTGAAGAGGAAGAAGATGGATGTGAAGAGGATGATGGTGAAGAGGATGAAGGTGAAGAGGATGAAGGTGAAGAAGATGGAGGTGAAGGGAAGAAGATGGAGGTGAAGAAGATGGAGGTGAAGGGAAGAAGATGGAGGTGAAGAAGATGGAGGTGAAGGGAAGAAGATGGAGGTGAAGAAGATGGAGGTGAAGATGCAGGTTCAGTGGCACAGGTGTTGAATGATACCTGCACGCTGGGAAGGGGCTGGAGCAGGACTGAGCTGGATCACGATGACTAGACGGAGGAAAGAAAACACACACAAACACACACACACACACACATTACTGCACTGAAGTACATGTCCGTCCTCACACTGACACACACCGACACACACCGACACACACCGACACACAAACCCTCCTGTCACTCATGTGTTCATGACATAACAACACAACAAATGATGGAAAGAAAACTTAAATTAAATGTATTTTAAAGAAACAAACAAACGGTTGAAATAAAGTCGTTGAAACTAAATAAGATTTAAAAAATGGTTTTGAATTAATTCACGTATATTTGTTTTTATCAAAACCATCTTTGTTTACCTGAAGCAACAAGAGATTTAATAATAAAGTGACAAATAAGATGTTTTTATTAACTTCCTGGTTTAGATTCTTCTAGTTTCTGGTCAAAATAATAAACATTCATTCTATTAATATATATCATGATCAAGTATCAACATAATAATATATATCATGATCAAGTATCAACATAATAATATAAATCATGATCAAGTATCAACATAATAATATATATCATGATCAAGTATCAACATAATAATATATATCATGATCAAGTATCAACATAATAATATATATCATGATCAAGTATCAACATAATAATATATATCATGATCAAGTATCAACATAATAATATATATCATGATCAAGTATCAACATAATAATATATATCATGATCAAGTATCAACATAATAATATATATCATGATCAAGTATCAACATAATAATATATATCATGATCAAGTATCAACATAATAATATAAATCATGATCAAGTATCAACATAATAATATATATCATGATCAAGTATCAACATAATAATATATATCATGATCAAGTATCAACATAATAATATATATCATGATCAAGTATCAACATAATAATATAAATCATGATCAAGTATCAACATAATAATATAAATCATGATCAAGTATCAACATAATAATATATATCATGATCAAGTATCAACATAATAATATATATCATGATCAAGTATCAACATAATAATATAAATCATGATCAAGTATCAACATAATAATATAAATCATGATCAAGTATCAACATAATAATATATATCATGATCAAGTATCAACATAATAATATATATCATGATCAAGTATCAACATAATAATATATATCATGATCAAGTATCAACATAATAATATATATCATGATCAAGTATCAACATAATAATATAAATCATGATCAAGTATCAACATAATAATATAAATCATGATCAAGTATCAACATAATAATATATATCATGATCAAGTATCAACATAATAATATATATCATGATCAAGTATCAACATAATAATATATATCATGATCAAGTATCAACATAATAATATATATCATGATCAAGTATCAACATAATAATATAAATCATGATCAAGTATCAACATAATATATATCATGATCAAGTATCAACATAATAATATATATCATGATCAAGTATCAACATATTAATATATATCATGATCAAGTATCAACATAATAATATAAATCATGATCAAGTATCAACATAATAATATATATCATGATCAAGTATCAACATAATAATATATATCATGATCAAGTATCAACATAATAATATAAATCATGATCAAGTATCAACATAATAATATATATCATGATCAAGTATCAACATAATAATATATATCATGATCAAGTATCAACATAATAATATATATCATGATCAAGTATCAACATAATAATATAAATCATGATCAAGTATCAACATAATAATATATATCATGATCAAGTATCAACATAATAATATATATCATGATCAAGTATCAACATAATAATATATATCATGATCAAGTATCAACATAATAATATATATCATGATCAAGTATCAACATAATAATATATATCATGATCAAGTATCAACATAATAATATATATCATGATCAAGTATCAACATAATAATATATATCATGATCAAGTATCAACATAATAATATATATCATGATCAAGTATCAACATAATAATATATATCATGATCAAGTATCAACATAATAATATATATCATGATCAAGTATCAACATAATAATATATATCATGATCAAGTATCAACATAATAATATATATCATGATCAAGTATCAACATAATAATATATATCATGATCAAGTATCAACATAATAATATATATCATGATCAAGTATCAACATAATAATATATATCATGATCAAGTATCAACATAATAATATATATCATGATCAAGTATCAACATAATAATATATATCATGATCAAGTATCAACATAATAATATATATCATGATCAAGTATCAACATAATAATATATATCATGATCAAGTATCAACATAATAATATATATCATGATCAAGTATCAACATAATAATATAAATCATGATCAAGTATCAACATAATAATATATATCATGATCAAGTATCAACATATTAATATAAATCATGATCAAGTATCAACACAATAATATAAATCATGATCAAGTATCAACATAATAATATATATCATGATCAAGTATCAACATAATAATATATATCATGATCAAGTATCAACATAATAATATAAATCATGATCAAGTATCAACATAATAATATATATCATGATCAAGTATCAACACAATAATATAAATCATGATCAAGTATCAACATAATAATATATATCATGATCAAGTATCAACATAATAATATAAATCATGATCAAGTATCAACATAATAATATATATCATGATCAAGTATCAACATAATAATATATATCATGATCAAGTATCAACATAATAATATAAATCATGATCAAGTATCAACATAATAATATATATCATGATCAAGTATCAACATAATAATATATATCATGATCAAGTATCAACATAATAATATAAATCATGATCAAGTATCAACATAATAATATATATCATGATCAAGTATCAACATAATAATATATATCATGATCAAGTATCAACATAATAATATAAATCATGATCAAGTATCAACATAATAATATATATCATGATCAAGTATCAACATAATAATATATATCATGATCAAGTATCAACATAATAATATAAATCATGATCAAGTATCAACATAATAATATATATCATGATCAAGTATCAACATAATAATATATATCATGATCAAGTATCAACATAATAATATATATCATGATCAAGTATCAACATAATAATATATATCATGATCAAGTATCAACATAATAATATATATCATGATCAAGTATCAACATAATAATATATATCATGATCAAGTATCAACATAATAATATATATCATGATCAAGTATCAACATAATAATATAAATCATGATCAAGTATTAACATAATAATATATATCATGATCAAGTATCAACATAATAATATAGATCATGATCAAGTATCAACATAATAATATATATCATGATCAAGTATCAACATAATAATATAGATCATGATCAAGTATCAACATAATAATATATATCATGATCAAGTATCAACATAATAATATATATCATGATCAAGTATCAACATAATAATATAAATCATGATCAAGTATCAACATAATAATATAGATCATGATCAAGTATCAACATATTAATATATATCATGATCAAGTATCAACATAATAATATATATCATGATCAAGTATCAACATAATAATATAAATCATGATCAAGTATCAACATATTAATATATATCATGATCAAGTATCAACATAATAATATATATCATGATCAAGTATCAACATAATAATATAAATCATGATCAAGTATCAACATAATAATATATATCATGATCAAGTATCAACATAATAATATATATCATGATCAAGTATCAACATAATAATGTATATCATGATCAAGTATCAACATATTAATATATATCATGATCAAGTATCAACATAATAATATAGATCATGATCAAGTATCAACATAATAATATATATCATGATCAAGTATCAACATAATAATATATATCATGATCAAGTATCAACATATTAATATATATCATGATCAAGTATCAACATAATAATATAAATCATGATCAAGTATCAACATAATAATATAAATCATGATCAAGTATCAACATAATAATATATATCATGATCAAGTATCAACATAATAATATATATCATGATCAAGTATCAACATAATAATATATATCATGATCAAGTATCAACATATTAATATATATCATGATCAAGTATCAACATAATAATATATATCATGATCAAGTATCAACATAATAATATATATCATGATCAAGTATCAACATAATAATATATATCATGATCAAGTATCAACATATTAATATATATCATGATCAAGTATCAACATAATAATATAAATCATGATCAAGTATCAACATAATAATATAAATCATGATCAAGTATCAACATAATAATATATATCATGATCAAGTATCAACATAATAATATATATCATGATCAAGTATCAACATAATAATATATATCATGATCAAGTATCAACATATTAATATATATCATGATCAAGTATCAACATAATAATATAAATCATGATCAAGTATCAACATAATAATATATATCATGATCAAGTATCAACATAATAATATATATCATGATCAAGTATCAACATAATAATATATATCATGATCAAGTATCAACATAATAATATATATCATGATCAAGTATCAACATATTAATATATATCATGATCAAGTATCAACATAATAATATATATCATGATCAAGTATCAACATAATAATATAAATCATGATCAAGTATCAACATAATAATATATATCATGATCAAGTATCAACATAATAATATATATCATGATCAAGTATCAACATAATAATATAAATCATGATCAAGTATCAACATATTAATATATATCATGATCAAGTATCAACATAATAATATATATCATGATCAAGTATCAACATAATAATATATATCATGATCAAGTATCAACATAATAATATATATCATGATCAAGTATCAACATAATAATATAAATCATGATCAAGTATCAACATAATAATATATATCATGATCAAGTATCAACATAATAATATATATCATGATCAAGTATCAACATAATAATATATATCATGATCAAGTATCAACATAATAATATAAATCATGATCAAGTATCAACATAATAATATAAATCATGATCAAGTATCAACATAATAATATATATCATGATCAAGTATCAACATAATAATATAAATCATGATCAAGTATCAACATAATAATATATATCATGATCAAGTATCAACATATTAATATAAATCATGATCAAGTATCAACACAATAATATAAATCATGATCAAGTATCAACATAATAATATATATCATGATCAAGTATCAACATAATAATATATATCATGATCAAGTATCAACATAATAATATAAATCATGATCAAGTATCAACATAATAATATAAATCATGATCAAGTATCAACATAATAATATATATCATGATCAAGTATCAACACAATAATATAAATCATGATCAAGTATCAACATATTAATATATATCATGATCAAGTATCAACATAATAATATAAATCATGATCAAGTATCAACATAATAATATAAATCATGATCAAGTATCAACATAATAATATAAATCATGATCAAGTATCAACATAATAATATAAATCATGATCAAGTATCAACATAATAATATATATCATGATCAAGTATCAACATAATAATATATATCATGATCAAGTATCAACATAATAATATATATCATGATCAAGTATCAACATAATAATATAAATCATGATCAAGTATCAACATAATAATATATATCATGATCAAGTATCAACATAATAATATATATCATGATCAAGTATCAACATAATAATATATATCATGATCAAGTATCAACATAATAATATAAATCATGATCAAGTATCAACATAATAATATATATCATGATCAAGTATCAACATAATAATATATATCATGATCAAGTATCAACATAATAATATAAATCATGATCAAGTATCAACATAATAATATATATCATGATCAAGTATCAACATAATAATATATATCATGATCAAGTATCAACATAATAATATAAATCATGATCAAGTATCAACATAATAATATATATCATGATCAAGTATCAACATAATAATATATATCATGATCAAGTATCAACATAATAATATAAATCATGATCAAGTATCAACATAATAATATATATCATGATCAAGTATCAACATAATAATATATATCATGATCAAGTATCAACATAATAATATATATCATGATCAAGTATCAACATAATAATATAAATCATGATCAAGTATCAACATAATAATATATATCATGATCAAGTATCAACATAATAATATAAATCATGATCAAGTATCAACATAATAATATATATCATGATCAAGTATCAACATAATAATATATATCATGATCAAGTATCAACATAATAATATATATCATGATCAAGTATCAACATAATAATATAAATCATGATCAAGTATCAACATAATAATATATATCATGATCAAGTATCAACATAATAATATATATCATGATCAAGTATCAACATAATAATATATATCATGATCAAGTATCAACATAATAATATATATCATGATCAAGTATCAACATAATAATATATATCATGATCAAGTATCAACATAATAATATATATCATGATCAAGTATCAACATAATAATATAAATCATGATCAAGTATCAACATAATAATATAAATCATGATCAAGTATCAACATAATAATATATATCATGATCAAGTATCAACATAATAATATATATAATAATATATATAATATTAGATTTTAATCCATGTTTCTCTCGATAAAAATAATCTAAACATGTTTATTTTCGGTTCATCGTTAAATCCTAACAAACATGTCAGCTAAGCTACATTAGCCTCGGGATGATTGACAGTTTGACCAACTTTGCCGCAGGAGTCAGCGGCTGGACATGACGTCATATCGTGGTGCAGCTCCGTCGACGTGACGTGAGAGTGACGTCATGTCGCTAAAATATTACATTAACGTGTATTTTCAGACTCACACCGGGCCTCCCACCGTTAGCTTAGCTTAGCATGTTTGACAGAAGCGACACATTCTAGATCGTGACAACAACCTTCGCGTGTCGTGACGTCAGTGTGTCTTTTATCGTGTCGTCACACTCGGTTCACGCGCTCTGACGACACACACACCGAGTGTTTTGACGAGGAGTCGCGTGAACGAGCGTGTTTGTTTATGTAGCTAGCATGCTAGCTCGCAGATGCTAACGCGCCGCCGGTCACCAGCCGCCGCCGGAAACACTCACTGGGCCTCGGACGAGATCTCTGTGGACTCATGTCGATGTTCAGGTCGATCCTCCTGCGATGCTCCTCGTTCTCCTGCTTCAGCTTCTCCTCGATCCGCGACAGTCTCTGTTCCAGCGACGACATCTTGAAACGACTGAGGCTCTCGCGCGCCCCCAGCGGCCGCCCGCGACATGACACCCGCGAAGATTATTCACTTGAACCCATGACCTCCTGACCTCACGAAAATACATCATTTAATGTTCAAATATAGATGTTTCTCATGTTCTTCTGTGAAAGAGAAAACATGGGAAACATAGCAACAGCAAAGGTGAAGAAGAGAGTGCAGACAGGGTGAGGTCAAGGGTCAAGGGGCGGATTTGACACACAAGTTGGTCCAAGAAAGTTGGTGATAAATAAAATCATGAATGAATCTTTTTTTTGTAGGACATTCTTCTGTGTAACTTCTGAACAGTAGGGGGCGCTAGAGACATCAACACATGGTTCAATTATAAACATTAATTAGTGGCTGTAGAAGTTTAACAAAATAAACATTTTAAACATTACTGTGAGTTTTTACTGTGTAATACATGCATTAGTACGTGATATATTCTATTCTTTAATGAATACACAACGAGTAATAAACCTCAGATTCATCTTTTAAACTAGTTTCATAATAAACTTTAAGACTTTATTGTTTCAACCAGTTAACCAATGAATCCTCAGTAGTTTAGTTTAGTTGAACTAGTTGAACTTAATGACATCATGTGACTCACAAACATGTGAAACTGAACCTATGAAGCTCCACTGCTTCTGTCTCACCCCCTCTCAGTGAACTCATCCATGTTCGTGACAAACACTCGAGACGTAACACGACCAACAAGTGAGGAATTTCTTTATAAAACAAGTCTCCATGAGTCGTACACAAGTAAAATCCTCACGTTACACGAGAACAAACAAACGCATATTTGACTGGTGTGTGAACAACAGGAGAACGAAGATGGTCAGAGGTTCGAGGTCCTTCAACATCTTAAGAACCAAGATGGTCAGAGGTTCGAGGTCCTTCAACATCTTAAGAACCAAGATGGTCAGAGGTTCGAGGTCCTTCAACATCTTAAGAACCAAGATGGTCAGAGGTTCGAGGTCCTTCAACATCTTTAGAACCAAGATGGTCAGAGGTTCGAGGTCCTTCAACATCTTAAGGACGAAGATGGTCAGAGGTTCGAGGTCCTTCAACATCTTAATAACGAAGATGGTCAGAGGTTCGAGGTCCTTCAACATCTTAAGGACGAATATGGTCAGAGGTTCGAGGTCCTTCAACATCTTAAGAACCAAGATGGTCAGAGGTTCGAGGTCCTTCAACATCTTAAGGACGAATATGGTCAGAGGTTCGAGGTCCTTCAACATCTTAAGAACCAAGATGGTCAGAGGTTCGAGGTCCTTCAACATCTTAAGAACCAAGATGGTCAGAGGTTCGAGGTCCTTCAACATCTTAAGAACCAAGATGGTCAGAGGTTCGAGGTCCTTCAACATCTTAAGGACGAAGATGGTCAGAGGTTCGAGGTCCTTCAACATCTTAAGGACGAATATGGTCAGAGGTTCGAGGTCCTTCAACATCTTAAGAACCAAGATGGTCAGAGGTTCGAGGTCCTTCAACATCTTAAGGACGAAGATGGTCAGAGGTTCGAGGTCCTTCAACATCTTAAGAACGAAGATGGTCAGAGGTTCGAGGTCCTTCAACATCTTAAGGACGAAGATGGTCAGAGGTTCGAGGTCCTTCAACATCTTAAGAACCAAGATGGTCAGAGGTTCGAGGTCCTTCAACATCTTAAGAACCAAGATGGTCAGAGGTTCGAGGTCCTTCAACATCTTAAGAACCAAGATGGTCAGAGGTTCGAGGTCCTTCAACATCTTAAGAACCAAGATGGTCAGAGGTTCGAGGTCCTTCAACATCTTAAGAACCAAGATGGTCAGAGGTTCGAGGTCCTTCAACATCTTAAGTACCAAGATGGTCAGAGGTTCGAGGTCCTTCAACATCTTAAGAACGAAGATGGTCAGAGGTTCGAGGTCCTTCAACATCTTAAGGACGAAGATGGTCAGAGGTTCGAGGTCCTTCAACATCTTAAGAACCAAGATGGTCAGAGGTTCGAGGTCCTTCAACATCTTAAGAACCAAGATGGTCAGAGGTTCGAGGTCCTTCAACATCTTAAGAACCAAGATGGTCAGAGGTTCAAGGTCCTTCAACATCTTAAGGACGAAGATGGTCAGAGGTTCGAGGTCCTTCAACATCTTAATAACGAAGATGGTCAGAGGTTCGAGGTCCTTCAACATCTTAAGAACCAAGATGGTCAGAGGTTCGAGGTCCTTCAACATCTTAAGAACGAAGATGGTCAGAGGTTCGAGGTCCTTCAACATCTTAAGAACCAAGATGGTCAGAGGTTCGAGGTCCTTCAACATCTTAAGAACCAAGATGGTCAGAGGTTCGAGGTCCTTCAACATCTTAAGAACCAAGATGGTCAGAGGTTCGAGGTCCTTCAACATCTTAAGAACCAAGATGGTCAGAGGTTCGAGGTCCTTCAACATCTTAAGAACCAAGATGGTCAGAGGTTCGAGGTCCTTCAACATCTTAAGAACCAAGATGGTCAGAGGTTCGAGGTCCTTCAACATCTTAAGAACGAAGATGGTCAGAGGTTCGAGGTCCTTCAACATCTTAAGAACGAAGATGGTCAGAGGTTTGAGGTCCTTCAACATCTTAAGAACCAAGATGGTCAGAGGTTCGTGGTCCTTCAACATCTTAAGAACGAAGATGGTCAGAGGTTCGAGGTCCTTCAACATCTTAAGAACCAAGGTGGTCAGAGGTTCGAGGTCCTTCAACATCTTAAGAACCAAGATGGTCAGAGGTTCGTGGTCCTTCAACATCTTAAGAACGAAGATGGTCAGAGGTTCGAGGTCCTTCAACATCTTAAGGACGAATATGGTCAGAGGTTCGAGGTCCTTCAACATCTTAAGAACCAAGATGGTCAGAGGTTCGAGGTCCTTCAACATCTTAAGAACCAAGATGGTCAGAGGTTCGAGGTCCTTCAACATCTTCTCCATGAACTCAAGTTAAAAACATGTTCTTGCTACAAGTTTTTCTAGTGTCGTCACATGATGACATTTATTGTTGATACTTGTTCTTATGTCAGTTTGTGTAGTGTTTAGAGGAGTGTGTAGATGAGTGTGTGTGTAGATGAGTGTGTGTGTAGATGAGTGTGTGTGTAGATGAGTGTGTAGATGAGTGTGTAGATGAGTGTGTGTGTAGATGAGTGTGTGTGTAGATAAGTGTGTGTGTAGATGAGTGTGTGTGTAGATGAGTGTGTGTGTAGATGAGTGTGTGTGTAGATAAGTGTGTGTGTAGATGAGTGTGTGTGTAGATGAGTGTGTGTGTAGATGAGTGTGTGTGTAGATGAGTGTGTAGATGAGTGTGTGTGTAGATGAGTGTGTGTGTAGATGAGTGTGTAGATGAGTGTGTGTGTAGATAAGTGTGTGTGTGTGTGTAGATGAGTGTGTGTGTAGATAAGTGTGTGTGTGTAGAGGAGTTTGTGTCTAGAGGACTAAGTGTGTAGATGTGTGTGTAGATGCGTGTGTGTGTGTAGATACGTGTGTGTGTGTGTAGATGTGTTGTCTCACAGAAACACGACTAAAGACTACATGTGACACGCGTGTGCTCCAGCACATGTCAAGGCTGCAGGATCTGCTCCTGGTTCACAGTGAAGAGAGTCTGGTCCAGCCGTGGATCACTAGCACAGGTCGGACACGTAGTCGAAGTCTCTGAAGCCGTCCTGGTCCCTGCGGGTCAGAACTCTGGGCTCCCGAGGCGGCGTCAGCGCCGGAGCTTCGGTGGTGAACTCCTCGTCGAAGTTGCTGACGTCCTCCTTCCCCCGGACGGTCGGGACGAAGGGAGGAGGAACCTTCCTCTGGAGCAGCAGGTCCCAGTCCACGGTCTGAGGGACACACATGTCAGTGCCGGTCCAGACCCGGGACCAGGTCCACACTCACCCTGAAGAACGGCTGCTTCTTCACCTCCTCGGCGTCTTTCTCGCCCGAACCCAGTCGTCGCTCCGGGTTTCTTCTCAGCAGCTGCTCAAGAGTGACCGCATTTAAAACTTGCTTTCTGGCGCCGCCTAGTGTTGTCTGATGTAACTACATGAACCTGTTTCACTCTACCACTGGATTTGTTTGTAGTACTGTCTAGTACTTGACTCTAGTGTTGTGATAGTGTAGTAACAAGTATATATGTGTAGTATTGTCCAGTACTTGACTCTGGTGTTGTGATAGTGTAG
>NC_141818.1:940675-945675 GCF_982586985.1 Callionymus lyra | reverse complement strand
TGTTGTCAACATAGATAGTAATGTTGTCAACATAGATAGTAATGTTGTAAAGATAGTACTGTTGTAAAGATAGTACTGTTGTAAACATAGATAGTAATGTTGTAAAGATAGTACTGTTGTCAACATAGATAGTACTGTTGTCAACATAGATAGTAATGTTGTAAAGATAGTACTGTTGTTAACATAGATAGTAATGTTGTAAAGATAGTACTGTTGTTAACATAGATAGTACTGTTGTCAACATAGATAGTACTGTTGTCAACATAGATAGAACTGTTGTCAACATAGATAGAACTGTTGTCAACATAGATAGTAATGTTGTAAAGATAGTACTGTTGTAAACATAGATGGTACTGTTGTAAAGATAGTACTGTTGTAAAGATAGTACTGTTGTAAACATAGATGGTACTGTTGTCAACATAGATAGAACTGTTGTCAACATAGATAGTACTGTTGTCAACATAGATAGAACTGTTGTCAACATAGATAGTAATGTTGTAAAGATAGTACTGTTGTAAACATAGATGGTACTGTTGTAAAGATAGTACTGTTGTAAAGATAGTACTGTTGTAAAGATAGTACTGTTGTAAACATAGATGGTACTGTTGTCAACATAGATAGAACTGTTGTCAACATAGATAGTAATGTTGTAAAGATAGTTCTGTTGTAAACATAGATGGTACTGTTGTAAAGATAGTACTGTTGTAAAGATAGTACTGTTGTAAAGATAGTACTGTTGTAAACATAGATAGTACTGTTGTCAACATAGATAGTAATGTTGTCAACAAAGATAGTACTGTTGTCAACATAGATAGTAATGTTGTAAAGATAGTACTGTTGTAAAGATAGTACTGTTGTAAAGATAGTACTGTTGTCAACATAGATAGTACTGTTGTCAACATAGATAGTAATGTTGTCAACATAGATAGTAATGTTGTAAAGATAGTACTGTTGTCAACATAGATAGTACTGTTGTCAACATAGATAGTAATGTTGTCAACATAGATAGTACTGTTGTCAACATAGATAGTAATGTTGTCAACATAGATAGTAATGTTGTAAAGATAGTACTGTTGTCAACATAGATAGTACTGTTGTCAACATAGATAGTACTGTTGTCAACATAGATAGTAATGTTGTCAACATAGATAGTAATGTTGTAAAGATAGTACTGTTGTCAACATAGATAGTACTGTTGTCAACATAGATAGTACTGTTGTCAACATAGATAGTAATGTTGTCAACATAGATAGTAATGTTGTCAACAAAGATAGTACTGTTGTCAACATAGATAGTACTGTTGTCAACATAGATAGTAATGTTGTAAAGATAGTACTGTTGTCAACATAGTACTGTTGTCAACATAGATAGTAATGTTGTCAACATAGATAGTAATGTTGTAAAGATAGTACTGTTGTAAAGATAGTACTGTTGTAAACATAGATAGTAATGTTGTAAAGATAGTACTGTTGTCAACATAGATAGTACTGTTGTCAACATAGATAGTAATGTTGTAAAGATAGTACTGTTGTTAACATAGATAGTAATGTTGTAAAGATAGTACTGTTGTAAAGATAGTACTGTTGTCAACATAGATAGTACTGTTGTCAAATAGATAGTACTGTTGTCAACATAGATAGTACTGTTGTCAGCATAGATAGTAGGTCAGGTGTGACTCACCTGTACACGATCTTGTGCTCGTGCAGGAACTGAAGACCCAGAACGACACATGCAGAATAGAAGCTGCAACAAGAAGAAAACATTAGAGACGAACAAGACGTTGTTGAAGCAAAAACATCAGATCAATGAAGTGATTGATTCAACATTTCAAATGTATTGATTAAATCAGTTTGTGTGCTGCAGTTAAACCTCCGGCCACTAGTTGGCAACGTTGGTCGTTTACATGATACACATCACCACACTCTTGACACACACACAAATCTCTTTAAACACACACAACTATTGACACACACAACTATTGACAAACACACTCTTGACACACACTCTTGACACACACACACTCTTGAAACACACACACTCTTGACACATACACTTGAAACACACACACTCTTGACACACACACTCTTGACACACACACACTCTTGAAACACACACACTCTTGACACACACACACTTACACGGCGCGTGGCTCGGTGAACACGTCAGTGTGTATGTGCATCATCAAGTCTCCTCCAGCCGTGTACTCCATGACGAAGCAAACGTGCTCCGACGTCTGAAAACACGCCAGCAGGTTGACCAGGAACGGATGGTGAGACAGGTTGACGACCTCGAAGATACGCTTCTCACACATGAGGCTGAGGACGAGAGGAACATGTCGGATGAAGGTGGTGTGATGTAGGATGAAGGTGGTGTGATGTTGGATGAAGGTGGCGTGATGTAGGATGAAGGTGGTGTGATGTTGGATGAAGGTGGTGTGATGTTGGATGAAGGTGGCGTGATGTTGGATGAAGGTGGCGTGATGTCGGATGAAGGTGGTGTGATGTCGGATGAAGGTGGCGTGATGTCGGATGAAGGTGGTGTGATGTAGGATGAAGGTGGTGTGATGTTGGATGAAGGTGGTGTGATGTTGGATGAAGGTGGCGTGATGTCGGATGAAGGTGGTGTGATGTCGGATGAAGGTGGTGTGATGTTGGATGAAGGTGGCGTGATGTTGGATGAAGGTGGTGTGATGTA
Source organism: Callionymus lyra (assembly GCF_982586985.1). Lineage (NCBI taxonomy): Eukaryota > Metazoa > Chordata > Actinopteri > Syngnathiformes > Callionymidae > Callionymus > Callionymus lyra. Next base: position 942,981 of record NC_141818.1, on the reverse strand, counting down.
GGATGAAGGTGGTGTGATGTCGGATGAAGGTGGTGTGATGTCGGATGAAGGTCATGTGAAGTTGTGATGAAGGTCGGATGATGTTGGATGAAGGTGGCGTGATGTTGGATGAAGGTAGTGTGATGTCGGATGAAGGTGGTGTGATGTTGGATGAAGGTAGTGTGATGTAGGATGAAGATGGTGTGATGTCGGATGAAGGTGGTGTGATGTCGGATGAAGGTGGTGTGATGTCGGATGAAGGTGGTGTGATGTCGGATGAAGGTCTTGTGATGTTGGATGAAGATCTTGTGATGTTGGATGAAGGTGGTGTGATGTCGGATGAAGGTGGTGTGATGTCGGATGAAGGTGGTGTGATGTTGGATGAAGGTGGTGTGATGTAGGATGAAGGTGGCGTGATGTTGGATGAAGGTGGTGTGATGTAGGATGAAGATCTTGTGATGTTGGATGAAGATCTTGTGATGTCGGATGAAGGTGGTGTGATGTCGGATGAAGGTGGTGTGATGTCGGATGAAGGTGGTGTGATGTTGGATGAAGGTGGTGTGATGTAGGATGAAGGTGGCGTGATGTTGGATGAAGGTGGTGTGATGTAGGATGAAGGTGGTGTGATGTTGGATGAAGGTGGTGTGATGTAGGATGAAGGTCTTGTGATGTCGGATGATGGTGGTGTGATGTTGGATGAAGATCTTGTGATGTCGGATGAAGGTGGTGTGATGTTGGATGAAGATCTTGTGATGTCGGATGAAGATCTTGTGATGTTGGATGAAGATCTTGTGATGTTGGATGAAGATCTTGTGATGTCGGATGAAGGTGGTGTGATGTCGGATGAAGGTCTTGTGATGTTGGATGAAGATCTTGTGATGTCGGATGAAGGTGGTGTGATGTAGGATGAAGGTGGTGTGATGTAGGATGAAGGTGGTGTGATGTCGGATGAAGGTGGTGTGATGTAGGATGAAGGTGGTGTGATGTCGGATGAAGGTCTTGTGATGTTGGATGAAGGTGGTGTGATGTAGGATGAAGGTGGTGTGATGTCGGATGAAGGTGGTGTGATGTAGGATGAAGGTGGTGTGATGTCGGATGAAGGTCTTGTGATGTTGGATGAAGGTGGTGTGATGTTGGATGAAGGTGGTGTGATGTCGGATGAAGGTGGTGTGATGTAGGATGAAGGTGGTGTGATGTCGGATGAAGGTCTTGTGATGTTGGATGAAGGTGGTGTGATGTTGGATGAAGGTGGTGTGATGTCGGATGAAGGTTGGATGAAGGTTGGATGAAGGTGGTGTGATGTCGGATGAAGATCTTGTGATGTCGGATGAAGATCTTGTGATGTCGGATGAAGGTGGTGTGATGTCGGATGAAGGTTGGATGAAGGTTGGATGAAGGTTGGATGAAGGTGGTGTGATGTCGGATGAAGATCTTGTGATGTCGGATGAAGTTGGTGTGATGTCGGATGAAGGTCTTGTGATGTTGGATGAAGGTGGTGTGATGTCGGATGAAGGTCTTGTGATGTCGGATGAAGGTGGTGTGATGTCGGATGAAGGTCTTGTGATGTCGGATGAAGGTGGTGTGATGTCGGATGAAGATCTTGTGATGTCGGATGAAGGTGGTGTGATGTCGGATGAAGGTCTTGTGATGTTGGATGAAGGTGGTGTGATGTCGGATGAAGGTGGTGTGATGTCGGATGAAGGTGGTGTGATGTCGGATGAAGGTCTTGTGATGTCGGATGAAGGTCTTGTGATGTCGGATGAAGGTGGTGTGATGTCGGATGAAGGTCTTGTGATGTCGGATGAAGGTGGTGTGATGTCGGATGAAGGTTGGATGAAGGTTGGATGAAGGTTGGATGAAGGTGGTGTGATGTCGGATGAAGATCTTGTGATGTCGGATGAAGGTGGTGTGATGTCGGATGAAGGTCTTGTGATGTTGGATGAAGGTGGTGTGATGTCGGATGAAGGTGGTGTGATGTCGGATGAAGGTGGTGTGATGTCGGATGAAGGTCTTGTGATGTCGGATGAAGGTCTTGTGATGTCGGATGAAGGTGGTGTGATGTCGGATGAAGGTCTTGTGATGTCGGATGAAGGTGGTGTGATGTCGGATGAAGGTTGGATGAAGGTTGGATGAAGGTTGGATGAAGGTGGTGTGATGTCGGATGAAGATCTTGTGATGTCGGATGAAGTTGGTGTGATGTCGGATGAAGGTCTTGTGATGTTGGATGAAGGTGGTGTGATGTCGGATGAAGGTCTTGTGATGTCGGATGAAGATGGTGTGATGTCGGATGAAGGTCTTGTGATGTCGGATGAAGGTGGTGTGATGTC
>NC_141818.1:933175-935675 GCF_982586985.1 Callionymus lyra | reverse complement strand
ACTCACCCGGAGTTGAGTGTGTGGCTGTGTGCGTGAGGACTGTAGGTGCCAGAGTTGTTGACGGTGGGGATGGCGTTCCTGAGAAGTCGTACCCAAGTCCCGATGTCTACGTTCATCTGACGCGCTCGCAGGAACGCCTTCCCTGAGGGGTCAGAGGTCAGACATGATGAAGAGGATGAAGAAGATGATGATGAACATGATGAAGATGAAGATGATGAACATGATGAAGAGGATGAAGAAGATGAACATGAACATGATGAAGATGAAGATGATGAACATGATGAAGAGGATGAAGATGAAGATGAACATGATGAAGATGAAGATGATGAAGATGATGAAGAGGATGAAGAAGATGAAGATGATGATGATGAAGATGATGAAGATGAAGATGATGAAGAAGATGAAGATGGTGATGATGAAGAAGAAGAAGATGGTGATGATGAAGATGATGATGAAGATGATGATGAAGAAGATGAAGATGATGAAGATGAAGAGGATGATGAAGATGAAGATGATGAAGATGAAGAAGAAGATGATGATGATGATGAAGAGGATAAAGAAGATGAAGATGATGAAGATGAAGAAGATGAAGATGATGAAGATGATGAAGATGAAGAAGATGAAGATGATGATGAAGATGATGATGATGATGAAGATGAAGAAGATGATGAAGTTGAAGATGATGATGATGAAGATGAAGATGATGAAGATGATGATGAAGATGATGAAGATGAAGATGAAGACGATGAAGATGATGATGAAGATGAAGATGAAGATGATGAAGATGATGATGATGATGAAGATGATGAAGATGATGAAGATGAAGATGAAGATGATGAAGATGAAGATGAAGACGATGAAGACGATAAAACAACACTTAATGTTATGTAAAGATGATTGTTTGGTATAAACTGTTATTTATATTCAACCATAACAACATTATCCTCCAGGGGTCGCTGTTGGATCTTGCTGTTAGAGTCAGAGATGATGATGTCATCAGTTCAGTCACATGACTAACATGTTTGTGTTACTATGACAACAACTTTATCGACTCTACACACTCACAGGAACATGTCAGTGAAGATGCAGCTGATTGGACCACGAGTTTCAACATCAACCAATGGGAGACTTTCTTTGTCAGAAGCTCCGCCCACTCACCTTGCTGCTTGGAAAACACCTTCTTCTGCCTCTGCAGCCGCGGCACCCTTTCAATGACGGGGTTGAAGAACGTCACCTGGAGCCAGACATTTGTTTATACAACAATCTTTCAGCTTCAGGAGAGACAACCAGGGACAAGAGTTTGTCTCTGAAAATATTCATTGTGTTGTCATTCAAAGAAAAAGACAAAAGTTGGATATTTGTGTCAAATGGTTGTGTTTCTGTTGTATCTTTGAATAAAGCTAATGTTAGCTCGTTGCTAATGAGTCGCAGGTTCTTCTCAGTAAAACCTTCTCATCACGTGTCAATCATGGCTTCTTGTCGTTGATGTTTTTGGACGAACAAGAATGTCGTCATGAGCAAGAAGGTCTGGATCAACAAACCTCCGCCAGCATCAGACCCTGAGGCTCCAGCTCCAGCTGGACTCGGTGCTTCTGGTTGTCCAGGAACTCCTCCAGCTTCAGGTACTTGAGGGCACACAGCGAGCGGAAGTCCTTCCAGTACACGGCCATCTCCAGCTCCCTGGACTGAGACACACACCGCCGTGAGCCTTGACCTCCGTGACCCCCGCGACCTTCACTGACCCGCTCCAGCTCCACGGTGAAGGTCTGGTCCCAGGCCTGCTCCCCCACCGTCCTCCAGGCCGTCTGACCCACCACACAGTTGTCCAGCTTCAGCACCGCACTGACCTCGGCTGAAGCACAACTGAAGGTCACTCAGATCCACTTGATGAGTCACAACATTTCATTTCTACTGTCATTTATTTAGATGCAGCAACAGGCGTCATAATGAGGTTGATCTAGAACTGATGCAGCAACAGGCGTCATAATGAGGTTGATCTAGAACTGATGCAGCAACAGGCGTCATAATGAAGTTGATCTAGAACTGATGCAACAGGCGTCATAATGAAGTTGATCTAGAACTGATGCAGCAACAGGCGTCATATTGAGGTTAATCTAGAACTGATGCAGCAACAGGCGTCATAATGAGGTTGATCTAGAACTGATGCAGCAACAGGCGTCATATTGAGGTTGATCTAGAACTGATGCAGCAACAGGCGTCATAATGAATTTGATCTAGAACTGATGCAGCAACAGGCGTCATAATGAGGTTGATCTAGAACTGATGCAGCAACAGGCGTCATAATGAGGTTGATCTAGAACTGATGCAGCAACAGGCGTCATAATGAGGTTGATCTAGAACTGATGCAGCAACAGGCGTCATAATGAGGTTGATCTAGAACTGATGCAGCAACAGGCGTCATAATGAGGTTGATCTAGAACTGATGCAGCAACAGGCGTCATAATGAGGTTGATCTAGAACTGATGCAGCAACAGGCGTC
>NC_141818.1:923175-928175 GCF_982586985.1 Callionymus lyra | reverse complement strand
TGCTAACATACTAATATGCTATAAAGGTAACAAGCTAACATGCTAGCTTGTTGCTGGATCACATGTACCTCCGACAAAGCCTTCTTGTCCTGGACTTTACTGGCTCCCAGTAGCCGAAGCACATTCTTGGCTCCCTCAGCGACGGCGTGTTCGACCCGGTAATGATGTCTGAGCTCCTCGATGCGAAGCTCGACGCCGCACAGGTCCTGGTTTCCTGCAACGTAACGACCAGATGTTGTTCTGATGCCACGAGGTGTTACTAAGAGACGTGATGGAGACACTTTGACGAGGGTTTAAGAAAAGATATTCTTAACATGGTTATAATAGACATTAATACACAGCGTTTGTTACTGTTTGTGTTGCAATTAAACTTCCGGCCTCTAGATGGCAGCAGTCGTTACGTCCTCCACAGCTTAATGAAGAATGATGACTGAGGACGAGAGGATACAGTGAGTCCAGCAGCTTTTAAAGCTGATGTTTGGACATATTTTGGTTTGAAAACAAATGAAAGTAGTTACGACTTCAAGAGTCATGTGGTCTGTAAATACTACAACACCACAGTCAAGTACTGGACAATACTACACATATATATACTTGTTACTACACTATCACAACACCAGAGTCAAGTACTGGACAATACTACACATATATATACTTGTTACTACACTATCACAACACCAGAGTCAAGTACTGGACAATACTACACATATATACTTGTTACTACACTATCAAAACACCAGAGTCAAGTACTGGACAATACTATACATATATACTTGTTACTACACTATCACAACACCAGAGTCAAGTACTGGACAATACTACACATATATACTTGTTACTACACTATCACAACACCAGAGTCAAGTACTGGACAATACTACACATATATACTTGTTACTACACTATCACAACACCAGAGTCAAGTACTGGACAATACTACACATATATACTTGTTACTACACTATCACAACACCAGAGTCAAGTACTGGACAATACTACACATATATACTTGTTACTACACTATCACAACACCAGAGTCAAGTACTGGACAATACTACACATATATACTTGTTACTACACTATCACAACACCAGAGTCAAGTACTGGACAATACTACACATATATACTTGTTACTACACTATCACAACACCAGAGTCAAGTACTGGACAATACTACACATATATACTTGTTACTACACTATCACAACACCAGAGTCAAGTACTGGACAATACTACACATATATACTTGTTACTACACTATCACAACACCAGAGTCAAGTACTGGACAATACTACACATATATACTTGTTACTACACTATCACAACACCTGAGTCAAGTACTGGACAATACTACACATATATCCTTGTTACTACACTATCACACCACCAGAGTCAAGTACTGGACAATACTACACATATATACTTGTTACTACACTATCACAACATCAGAGTCAAGTACTGGACAATACTACACATATATACTTGTTACTACACTATCACAACACCAGAGTCAAGTACTGGACAATACTACACATATATCCTTGTTACTACACTATCACACCACCAGAGTCAAGTACTGGACAATACTACACATATATACTTGTTACTACACTATCACAACATCAGAGTCAAGTACTGGACAATACTACACATATATACTTGTTACTACACTATCACAACACCAGAGTCAAGTACTGGACAATACTGTCCAGAGAGAGTTTGATCAGTAGCTCTGTGCTCTGTTGGTTTAGTCTGGAGACTCAATTGTAACAACATTATAGAATATTTACTTTAGAATTATTGTACTAAAATATCAAACTCTGTGTTAAAAAAAAAGAAGTAACATTTCAATATAGAAATGATTATAAAACATCAATAAATTTAAATAAATATTCTGACTGATCAACTGACATACGTTTATTTAAAAATGTTGCTGTTATCAACAACAACAACAACAACAGTGAAGCATCAACAACAACAACAGTGAAGCATCAACAACAACAACAACAGTGAAGCATCAACAACAACAACAACAGTGAAGCATCAACAACAACAACAACAGTGAAGCATCAACAACAACAACAGTGAAGCATCAACAACAACAACAACAGTGAAGCATCAACAACAACAGTGAAGCATCAACAACAACAGTGAAGCATCAACAACAACAACAACAGTGAAGCATCAACAACAACAACAGTGCAGCATCAACAACAACAACAGTGAAGCATCAACAACAACAACAGTGAAGCATCAACAACAACAACAGTGAAGCATCAACAACAACAACAGTGAAGCATCAACAACAACAACAACAACAACAACAACAGTGAAGCATCAACAACAACAACAACAACAGTGAAGCATCAACAACAACAACAACAACAGTGAAGCATCAACAACAACAACAACAACAGTGAAGCATCAACAACAACAACAGTGAAGCATCAACAACAACAACAACAACAACAGTGAAGCATCAACAACAACAACAACAGTGAAGCATCAACAACAACAGTGAAGCATCAACAACAACAACAACAACAACAGTGAAGCATCAACAACAACAACAACAACAGTGCAGCATCAACAACAACAGTGAAGCATCAACAACAACAACAGTGAAGCAACAACAACATCAACAACAACAACAGTGAAGCATCAACAACAACAACAACAACAGTGAAGCATCAACAACAACAACAACAGTGAAGCATCAACAACAACAACAACAACAACAACAGTGAAGCATCAACAACAACAACAGTGAAGCATCAACAACAACAACAACAGTGAAGCATCAACATCAACAACAACAACAACAACAGTGAAGCATCAACAACAACAACAACAACAGTGAAGCATCAACAACAACAACAACAGTGAAGCATCAACAACAACAACAACAGTGAAGCATCAACAACAACAACAACAACAGTGAAGCATCAACAACAACAACAGTGAAGCATCAACAACAACAACAGTGAAGCATCAACAACAACAACAACAGTGAAGCATCAACAACAACAACAGTGAAGCATCAACAACAACAACAACAGTGAAGCATCAACAACAACAACAACAGTGAAGCATCAACAACAACAACAACAACAGTGAAGCATCAACAACAACAGTGAAGCATCAACAACAACAACAGTGAAGCATCAACAACAACAACAACAGTGAAGCATCAACAACAACAACAACAGTGAAGCATCAACAACAACAACAACAGTGAAGCATCAACAACAACAACAGTGAAGCATCAACAACAACAACAACAGTGAAGCATCAACAACAACAACAGTGAAGCATCAACAACAACAACAACAGTGAAGCATCAACAACAACAGTGAAGCATCAACAACAACAACAACAACAACAGTGAAGCATCAACAACAACAGTGAAGCATCAACAACAACAGTGAAGCATCAACAACAACAACAACAGTGAAGCATCAACAACAACAACAGTGCAGCATCAACAACAACAACAGTGAAGCATCAACAACAACAACAGTGAAGCATCAACAACAACAACAGTGAAGCATCAACAACAACAACAGTGAAGCATCAACAACAACAACAACAACAACAACAACAGTGAAGCATCAACAACAACAACAACAACAGTGAAGCATCAACAACAACAACAACAACAGTGAAGCATCAACAACAACAACAACAACAGTGAAGCATCAACAACAACAACAGTGAAGCATCAACAACAACAACAACAACAACAGTGAAGCATCAACAACAACAACAACAGTGAAGCATCAACAACAACAGTGAAGCATCAACAACAACAACAACAACAACAGTGAAGCATCAACAACAACAACAACAACAGTGCAGCATCAACAACAACAGTGAAGCATCAACAACAACAACAGTGAAGCAACAACAACATCAACAACAACAACAGTGAAGCATCAACAACAACAACAACAACAGTGAAGCATCAACAACAACAACAACAGTGAAGCATCAACAACAACAACAACAACAACAACAGTGAAGCATCAACAACAACAACAGTGAAGCATCAACAACAACAACAACAGTGAAGCATCAACATCAACAACAACAACAACAACAGTGAAGCATCAACAACAACAACAACAACAGTGAAGCATCAACAACAACAACAACAGTGAAGCATCAACAACAACAACAACAGTGAAGCATCAACAACAACAACAACAACAGTGAAGCATCAACAACAACAACAGTGAAGCATCAACAACAACAACAGTGAAGCATCAACAACAACAACAACAGTGAAGCATCAACAACAACAACAGTGAAGCATCAACAACAACAACAACAGTGAAGCATCAACAACAACAACAACAGTGAAGCATCAACAACAACAACAACAGTGAAGCATCAACAACAACAGTGAAGCATCAACAACAACAACAGTGAAGCATCAACAACAACAACAACAGTGAAGCATCAACAACAACAACAACAGTGAAGCATCAACAACAACAACAACAGTGAAGCATCAACAACAACAACAGTGAAGCATCAACAACAACAACAACAGTGAAGCATCAACAACAACAACAGTGAAGCATCAACAACAACAACAACAGTGAAGCATCAACAACAACAACAGTGAAGCATCAACAACAACAACAACAGTGAAGCATCAACAACAACAACAACAGTGAAGCATCAACAACAACAGTGAAGCATCAACAACAACAACAACAACAACAACAGTGAAGCATCAACAACAACAACAACAGTGCAGCATCAACTCTGATCTAAAGCAACAGTTTCTGACGTAGACACAGAGAAACTCCAACATTTCTGGTGAACGTCGATGCGTGGCTTCCTGACTCCAGTCTCTCCTAATAAGGTGCTGCTGCAGGCTTGACCCCCACGTGACCCCGGGCGGGTCTGGAGCCTGGAGACCCAGTGTGTACACAACACACTCTGGCGCGGGTGACACACCAGAGGGAGAGTAAGAAAGTGGATTCTCAGCGA